>NW_012148730.1:3721536-3723223 GCF_000956105.1 Propithecus coquereli
AAAAGGAAATTAAGGAAACAATTTTATTTGAAGTAACATCAAAAAGATACAATACTAAGGAATTAACTTAGCCAAGGAGGTAAAAGACTTATACAATGAAAACTACAACACATTGTTAAAAGAAATTAAGGAAGACATAAATAAATAAAAAGATATTCCATATTCATGAATTGGAAAACTCAGTATTGTTGAAATGCCAATACTGCCCAAAGCAATCTGAATACTCAATACAATCCCCATTGAAACCCCAACATTATTTTCTAAAATAGGAAAAATTCATCCTAAAATTCATATGGAATCTCAAGGGACCCTGAATAGCCAAAAGAATCTTGAAAAATAACAACAAATTTGGAGGACTAACACTTCCTAATCTAAAACTTACTCCAAAGCTATATCAAAACAGCATGGCACTGGCATAAAAACAGACACGTAGATCAATGGAAGAACAAAAAGCCCAAAAATAAACCCTCACATATATGGCAAATGATTTTTGACAAAGGTGCCAAGACTATTCAATGGGGAAAGAACAGTCTTTTCAACAAATGGTGCTGAGAAAATTGAATATCTATCCACATGCAAAAGAATGACGATGGACTCTTACTTAACACTATATACAAAAATTTACTTATAATGGATGAAAGACCTAAATTTGAGAGCTAAAACTGCAAAACACTTAGTAGAAAACATAAGGCAAAAGCTTCACAACATTGGATTTGGCAATGATTTCTAATGATTTCTTGTATATAACACCAAAGGCATAGACAGTAAAAGAATAGATAAGTTTAACTTTATAGAAATTAAAAACTTGAATGTATCATAGGACAGAATCATCAGGTGAAAAGGCAATCCACATAACGGAGGAAAATATTTGGAAATCATATACCTGATAAGAGTTAACATGCAGAATATATAAAGAACTCCTACAACTCAACAACAAAAAGACCCAATTAAAAATTGGGTAAATAATTTGAATAGACATTTCTGCAAACGTACACAAATGGCCAATAAGCCTATGAAAATATTCTCGACATCAATAATCATTAGAGAAATGCAAATCAAAACGAGATACAACCCTACTCTGATTAGGACGACCACTATGAAAAAACAAAAATAGCAAATGTTGGAGAGGGTGTAGAGAAATTGGAACCATTGTTCACTGTTGGTGGAAATATAAAATTGTATAACTGTTATAGGAAACAGTATTGCAGTTTTTCAAAAAATTAAGAATAGATTTACCCTATGATCCAGCAATTCTACTTTTGGATATATACCCCAAAGAATCAGAAGGAGGGTCTTGAAAGGATATTTGTACACCCATGTTCATAGCAGCATCATTCAGAGTAGCTAAAATGTGGAAGCAACTCAAGTGTTCATTGACAAATGAATAAGCAAAATGTGGTATATACCTATAATGAAATATTATTCAGCCTTAAAAAGTAAGGAAAATCTGATATATGTTTCAACATGAATGAACCTGAAAGACATTATGCTGAGTGAAATAAGCCAGTCACGAAGAGAAAAATAATGCATGATTCCACTTATATGAGGTACTTTGAATAATCAAAATCATAGAGACAGAAAGTAGAATGGTGGTTGCTAAGGGCTGAGGGGGACAGGGAATTATTGTTTAATGGATGTTAAGTCTCAATTTTGCAAGATGATGGATGATAGAGTGATGGCTGCACAA
>NW_012148730.1:3724078-3728525 GCF_000956105.1 Propithecus coquereli
TTATATTCAATTTAATATATTTAACTTGAATAAATATTGACAGATTGGTTGTATCAGTCTAGAATTCTATGAGCAGAAGAAATTTTTTTATCCTCACATCCACAAGAGTTGACATTGCTCAGCTTTTGCATTTTTTCCACTTAATAGATGTAAAGGGATTTCATGTACGTTTGTCAGATAATTAATGATTTTGAGCATCTTTTCATATGCTTATTAGGGTTTTGGTATTTACTCTCCTACATTTTCTATGCTCAACCTTTGTCCATTTTTCTATTGAGGTTGATATTTTTTTTTCTTTTTGATTTATAAAAGCTCTCTGTATAATTTAGACATAAATCCCATATTGATTTTAGACACTGCTAATATCTTCTCATTCTGTTACCTGCCTATGAACTTCTAAATTGTATCTTCATTAAATAGATATCTGTAATTATATGTAATCAAGTTAATCTTTTTTTAGGTTATGATTTGTACTTTTGAAGTTTTAAGATAATCTGGCCTACCCCTAGATCAAAAAAACATTCTCCTACATTTTTGCTTTTTTTTTAAGAGACAGGCTCTCTCTGTCACCTAGTCTAGAGTGCAGTGATATGATCTTAGCTTGATTAACCTTGAACTCCTCTGCTGAAGGTGATCCTCTCACCCGCTTTTGAGTAGCTGGGACTACAGGCACACATCACCACACCTGGCTAATTTTTTAAAAAAAAGTTTTGTAGAGACGGGTTCTCACTATGTTGCCCAGGCTGGTCTCAAATTCCTGGCCTCAAAAACTCCTCCTGCCTCTGGCCCCCAAAGTGCTGGGATTACAGGCATGATTCACGTTGCCTGGTCCATTTTCTTCTAATGAATTTATATTTTAACTTTTTATATCTGGGTTTAATATGCCTAGAGTGAACCTTTGTATATAATGTGAGATAAGGATCTAGATTTGTTTGTTTGTTTACTTTGTTTTGCTTTTAAGAATTTAAAACTTTTCAGTCTGAAAAAATCATAGATTTATAGGTAGTTGCAAAAACGATATCCAAACCAGGAAATTGACATCAATACAATCCACAGACTTTATGCAGACCAGCTTTACATGCACTCATTTGTGTGTGTGTGTGTTTGTATAGTTCTATGCAATTTCATTACATACGTAGATTGGTGTAACCACCAACACCACAAAATATAGAATTGTCCCATCGCCACAAAAAGTCCCTCATTCTATCCCTTTATAATTATATACCTACCCTGTCCTTCATTCCCCTCTTGCTCTAACCCCTTGCAACCATTACTTCTCTGTTCTTCATCTCTATAATTTTGTCATTTTGATTATTATTGATTGGCTTTTTTCACACAGTATTAACACCCTTGAGAGCCATCCAAGTTGTATGTATCAATAGTCTGTTCTTATTTATTGCTGCCTATTATTACATAGGATAGATATATAAAAGTTCATTTAACTAAGTACTTGTTGAGGCTCATTTGTTTTTTGCCTCCATTTTTTGACTATTATAAATAAAATCTTCTATGAATATTTTTGTACACGTTTGTGTGGTTATAAGTTGTCAGTTTCCCTGGGTATATATCTAGGAGTGTAACTGTTAGGTCATATGGTAACCCTATGTTTAAATTTTTGAGGAACTGCCAGACTGTTTTCCAAAGCAGCTGCACCATTTTATTATTAAACCAGCAATGTGCTATATAAGAGATCTAGTTTCTCCACGTAATTGTCACCATTTGGTATTATCGATATTTTAAATTTAGTTATTTTTATAGGTATGTAGTGATATTTTATCGTGATCTTAATTTGATCTTCCTGATGGATAGCGTCATGGGTGAAACGTTTGTGTCTCGACAAAGTTCAGATGTTGAAATCCTCAACTCCAATGTGATGGTATTAGGAAGTGTGGCCTTGGGGAGGGGAGGGTGATTAAATGAGGGTGGGGCCCTCATTAATGGGATTATTGCCTTTATAAGAAGAGACATGAGAGAGATGATTCCCCTCTCTGCCATGTAAGGATACAAGAAGACGTCATCTGCAAAAGAAGAAGAGGGTCCTCACTAAACAATCAGATCTGTCAGCACCTTGATCTTGGACTATCCAGTCTCCAGAACTATGAGAAATAAATGTTTGTTGTTTAATCCACCCTGTCTATGAGATTCTGTCATGGCAACCAAACCTGACTAAGACAGATAGCAATGTTGAACATCTTTTTATGTGCTTGTTTACCATCTGTATATTCTCTTCAGTGAACTGTTTCTTCATGTCTTTTGTTCATTTTTTAATTGGATTGTTTTATTTTTCTTTTGAGTTTTGAAAGTTATTTATATAACATAAATAATAGTCCTCTGTTGGAGACAGTTGCTTGCAAATATTTCCTCCTAGCCTGTAACTGTCTTTTCATCCCCTTTAACAGGGTTTTCTGCTGAAAACTTAAAAATTTTTGATGAAGTACAATTTACTGGCATTTTTAATGAATCATGCTTTTCGTGTCTATTAAAGGTTTATTTTCTTCTTGTGACAACTTTGGCATTTTATGTTTTTCAACAAATATGTCTATTTCATCTAGGTTTTCACATTTGAGCACATATATTCATAATACTTAAAACAATTTTATCTAGAGTTAATTTGGATTTCTGTTTAGGTACATTATTTTCATCTTTTCCCTTTTTTCTTGATCATCTTGCCAAAGCTCTAATTCATCATTTAGAAGAATTAGCTTTTAATTATGCTAATTGTCACTATTGTTTGTTGTTGTGCCTCTAATTTATTTTTGTCATCATGTTCATTATATTCTTTCTTCTCCTTTGTTTTGTATGTTTCATTGTTCTTTGCCCTACCACTTGAATTGAATACTTCATTGTTTTTTTGTAATAACTTTAGTACATGTAAGAAATATACATGACATATATGTGAGTAATAAAATCTTTCTCCTTTGAGCATGTTCATTATATTGTTTCTTCTCCTTTGTTTTGTATGTTTCATTGTTCTTTGACCGACCACTTGAATTGAATACTTCATTGTTTTTTTGTAATAATTTTAGTACATGTAAGAAATATACATGACATATATGTGAGTAATAAAATCTTTCTCCTTTGAGCATGCTCACATAAACTTTATACACAGATGGGCATTTTAACAATTCTTTAGCCCTAGAGAAACATATTCCTCAGCTTCCTTTAGAAATTATGGTTAATATAGCTGTATGGGTGATAATCATGGCTACAATCAGAGACTAGAAGAAAAAGATACGCATATTATGAATAAATGCAAATATGTATTGAAGATATTGATGAAACTACTGCTGGTCAGTGCATCATACTGAAAAGTCTGCTTTTGTTTCTGCTTCTTATCATTACTCTAACATGTCATTTTTGAGAATTATTGCTGATTTACTTTATTTCATCTTCAATATTTGTTATTATTACTATGATCTGGTGATAGTTTAAACAGTGCTGGCAAATATTCTCAGAAGAAATTTGCTCTTAGAAAAGAAACCCACAGTTGTTCATAAAGATTTTAGTCAAATTTATTTCACTAATTTTAATCACTACCTTAATATTGGTTATTACTTAATGCATACAACATTAATAATTGTGAGAAAGCTATTCTCCTTTAAAGCTTTTTTAATCTTCCTTTTTAGCCACTTGCTTTCATATTTCATTTAAAAAGGAAACATTTTCTGTTAATATATATGCAAAGTATGTTATAACTTAATCAGATGATTCTTATAAATATTCAGCATGCCCCACAGTCCTCTGTTCCACACCCTACACACTATAACTCCTTTCTTTTTTATCTGCTAGAAACTGTACCTATGGTAGCATATGCATTATTCCTTATAATCCAATTCAATCAATAAATCCTATTGAGCTTCCAGTTTGTATGATTCACTTTCGTTACAAGGGTGAATATTATATTGAAATGCTTATAGCATTGCCCCATGGATATTTTCATTGACAAATGTATAATATCAGTGGTCCTCTCTTTTTTAATGCTTATCTTCTGATTATAAAAATACAAATGTAAAATATAGTTTAAAACACAAATTTTTAATAGAATATGAGCAAAGCCATATTATTTGGATTGTCTTCTGCATACTGTCAATGGAAAAGAACCCAAACACTGCAAAATAATTTAAAGAGGTTTATTCTGAGCCGAATATGTGTGACCATGGCCCAGAGAGCCAAGCCCAAGAAGCCTTGAGCAAGTGTTCTCATCATGGTTAGGTACCAGTTTGGTTTTATACATTTTACAGAGATGGGAATTACATATAAAGTCATAAATCAATACATGGAAGGCATACATTAGTTTGGCCCAAAAAGGTAGGACACCTTGAAGCAGGGGCTCACGGGTTATAGGTGGGTTTAAAGATTCTTTGATTTATAATTGGTTAAAGAAATGTACCCCCATAATATTAGGAGAAAACAAAATTTAAAAAAGAAAAAACAAATGAAATTTTGT
>NW_012148730.1:3729374-3736344 GCF_000956105.1 Propithecus coquereli
ATCATTCAGCTTTCATCTTTCTAAATTAGAAAAAAAAAGTATTTGTATTTATGTATCCATGTACATATATTTCTATTTATTTCTCCACATATCTATGTAATCTATCTTTTTATGAATGATTCACATACTCTTAGAATTTGGGAAAAAACTTAAAAATCAACCATTCCCAATCAGTCACCCATTACTTGAATCCTGTCTTAGGCAGTTCAGGCTGATATAACAAAATGCCGTAGACTGTGAGTCTTAAACAATAAACTTTTATTCCTCATCTTTCTGGAGGCAAGGTCCTAGAGCAAGACACTAGCAGATTCAGTTTCTGGTGAAGGCTCTCTTCCTGGTTTGCAAATGGCCACTTTCTTGCTCTATTCTCATATGGCAGAGAGAGATTATCTCTCTCAGGTCTCTTCTTACAAAGGCACTAATCCCATTCATGAGGGCTGCCCCATTATGACCTAATTACCTCCCAAAGGTCCCACTTCCAAATACAATCACATTGGAGATTAGTGCTTCAACATGAATTTTGGGGGGATACAAACATTCAATCTATAGTGAATCCTGATGGTCTTTCTCAGTTTTCTCTCTAGATTATCTCCCACTTCATTTGGTATGATCAGAACTACATACAATGATTGAGGTATAGTCATGTTATCATTTTATTCAACAAATGCTGGAGCACTTTTGATCAGTGTTTTCAAGAAAGAGTTGATCATATTCCTAGTCCTCTTTTCTAGAGCATGACCACTTAGTGATGATAGCTCAACTTATGTAACCCTAATGAAGATATGACTCATATGGTTTAGTCCTGAGCGGTGTCATAGTCAAAATGCACACTTTGAAAGCAAAAAAAAATTCATAAACTCAAGCAATGCCTAACATGTCCTCTTTCTACTTTCCTCAATTTATCACATCACACTTTTTTAGAGACCAAACATTCCTGCCACCTCAACTCTCCAGCCTGCAAAGCCTCTACTCTTTCTATCTGTTCTCCCTTCTCTTCATTTTATAGATTCAGTTAACCTTTCTCCCTTGGTCCTTTTCTTCTTACGCAGCTTCTCTTATCCTGTGCCCCTATCCTTCTCTGCCTAATATTTGATTCTATATCATGGAAATCTACAAACTGGTCTGGCCAAGAGATGCTTTTTGAATATAGTTGGGGGCGGGTAGGAGTAGTGGACAGGAGAAATTGGGTATAAGGTTCTCTTTTGGGACAAAAGTCTATAAAAACTCTTCTATTGATAATTTTACTCCATGATGATTCCATGATGTATAGTTAGGATTATGTTTTCAAAAGGATATTATCTCAGTTATTTACTTTGTAGCTCATGCCACTTTCAATACTTTCTTACTGTCATACAGTCTCTTTCAAATTGTCCCTTTAGGGGGTTTGTTTTGTTTTGTTTTGATGATCTAGCCAAGCTTAATGTCAGAAGTAAGCTTAAGTCTCTACTGTGTATTATCTTTTCTAAAGGTATTATTCCCATTTCCACCTGTATGTTCATTTTTTGTTTACATGTCTTTTCCACGATTTTTCTTTCTTTCTATGGTTGTTAGGTTCTAGAAACCAATATTTCTATTAACAGTGCAATTAATGTCAAGGCACAAACACTTTCTAGTGGTAATCAATGACAATATTTATGAAATGTAGGCATTTCTTATATGCCAATTGTCTAATGGTCAAGAGCAGAAACAGCTAATCTAAAGCAATCAGGGATGCTTTTCCTGAGTCAATTCCATCTCTTCTTGTTTATTTCCTTTCTTATTCCTTCCCTTCCATTTTATCACCTTTTCCCATTTATCAAATTCTCTTCTTAAATATCTGAAGTCTGAACTCTTGCTTCCACCATTCAAATGGAAAGTATTTCCCAAAAGGTCACCAAGATCCTCAAATATTTACTGAGTGCATACTACATGTCAGGCATACTACAAATTAAGGACTGTTTATAGAGTGGTGGACAGAACAAACATAACTTCTGTTCACATACATATAGAAACTAGACACAGATATAGAAACTAACCAAAGAATCACACAAATAAGAATTAAATATTTCACAAGTGCTATGAAGGAAAATAACGTGACCTTATGAAGAGAACAGTGCCACCTAATTTTGATTGGAGAATAAGGAATATCTATTTGAAAAATCCATGTTATGATCAAGGCCTAAAAGATGTTAAGAGTTAGATAGATGAATAGAACAAAGAACAAAAAAGTAGGTTCCAGAAGGTGATTAAAACATGCATAAAAACCCTGAGAAAGAAAAGAATTGGTGCATTAGGAAAAACCGAGAGACATTCTATACAGCCACAGCATAGTGAGAAAAGGAAAAAGTAGAGAGAGAAAAAAGCTGGAAGGGGAAGCCATGTTAATTTTCTATCTTAACTTTAAGTGCAATAGGAAGCTGTCTTATGTTAAAAAAAAAAAAAAAAGGAGTGATAAAATATCACTTAAAATTTTATAATACAGAGAAAGATGGATTGGAAGGGTACAATTGGTAAAATACTGCATGATTTCAGGAAAGAAGTGACAGCAGGAGAGGGGGATAAACATGAAGTGATGGCAGATGCGATCGCAGTAAAATCTGAGGTGTATTTCAATGTGGAATTGACAGGATTTGCTCATAGATTAATGGATTGGATGTGAAAGGTGAAGGAGAAAAAGGAATTCTCACTTTTCAAGCATCGGCAATTGGGAAATGAGGTGTTTTTACTGAGATGAGGCAGTCAGAAGGAAGAGCATTATTTTTTCTTCAGGGTATAGTGTGAAGTGTCCATTTCTTGATCTTTTAAGTGTGAGATGCCTCTGAGACATCCTAATGATAATATCAAGTGAGTTAGAAGGGTGACCCGCTGTGAAGACATACATTTGGGATTATATACATATAGATGATATGTAAAGCCATAGGAATAGATGGAGAACAAGAGTGAAGCAGAGTGACTCACTGATCATACATGCCAAGGGTTTTTGTTTTCCTCAAGCCTTATTCTCCTTCGCCTTTCTGATGAATGTACAATTACTAATCATGCCCCTCTCCTTGAAATTTTGTCCTTCTGTAGATGCTGTAACAGTATGGTCTCCTCTCCAATCTCTGTTGACTCCTCTTCCTAACTTGTACATGAAGACAGTCCCAAAGGCTTCTCTTAGCCTTCTCCTCTCCAACCTCCCCCCTCCACTGCATATACATTCCTTCTTTCCAGGAAATCACTCTGTACTTTTGAGGGTAATATTAGCTACTACCACAGAAAGACTCCAAAATGCAATGGCTCAAACAAGAGGCAAGTTTAGTTCTCTCTCATGTAACAGTCCAAGTTCAAGATCAATGAGAGGTTCTCCCGCACAGCACAACTCAGGAGTCCAGTTTCCTTCCATTTTATTCTTCTTCTGTCTCCTACAATATTTTCTATATCTGCATGTTCAAAATGTGGTTAGAGTCATGTCTGTGTTCCATTTCACTGTATGGTAAGAAAAAATACTGTGAAGGAAACAGGTCTACTATCTTAAAGGCTCTGGTCTGATAACAGATACCATGCATGTCACTATCTCTATAATTTTATTTTTGGTGAAAATTTAGTGACATGGCCACACCCGACTGCAAGCATGGATAGGAAATATATTGTAGCCGGCCAGTTGTATTAGTTTCCTATTACTGCTTTAACTAATTACCACAAAGTTGGAGTCTTAAAACCACACAAATTTATTATCTTATAGTTCTGGAGGTCAGAAGTCTGAAATGGATCTCACTGGGCTAACATCAGAGTTTTCGTAGGGCTACATTCCTTTTGCAGCCATGAGGGGAGAATCCACTTCCTTGCTTTTTTCATCTTCTAGAGGCTGCCTACATTCCTTGACTTGTGGACCCTTCCTCTCTCCACAAAGCTGGCAGCACAGCATTTTCAACTCTCTCTGACTGACCTCCTCTTCTACCTCCCTCTTCCACTTTAAAAGACCCTGTAATTACATTGAGATCAGCCAGACAATCCAGAATAATCTCCCTGTTTTAAGGTCAACTGATTAGCAACCTTATTTCCATTTGCAGCCTTAATCCCTACTTGCCATGTAATCTACATATTCACAAATTCCAGAAATTATGATGTGGACAACTTTGGGGGCCATGATTCTGCTTACCCATACCAGCCATGCATATGCCACGCTATAGTTCTACTGCTATGGAAGAAAAGGTAGATGGAGACTAGTAGTCATCACTGCTTAACTTTCATGGCTTTTCTGCTCAGGTAAAGGCTCTTTTGATATCTAGATCAAAATAGTGGTGGTCCAAGTGTCCTGCTTCAATCAATTCTGTGTTAAGAACTCCCCAAAGTACCTGTCAAATATTGCCCTACCTGTGATTCATTCCCCATGTGTATGTAAATCAGAACTCATCACATTTTACCCCAGTGATAGCATCACTTCTAGGCATAACTAAAAACTTTGAGGTCCTCGTTAACTTTTCCTTCTTCTTTGGCGCAAATATCTGAACTGTCATAAAAGACATAAAAGATAGTTTGATTTTTCCCTTTATTTGCTATGTCTTTTTGATTTGCCCATCCTTGTTCATTTGCACTTCTGTTTCCTTTGTCCAGTTGCTCATCTCTTCACTTATCACTTACTAAAATTCCCATCTTGACTTCAACTCCACTCTTTTCTGCACTCTAATCTGTTGGAATTTGGAAACTGTTTCTCCTATTGTTTTCTCTGTTTTTTTAAGTTGATTTAATTCTGTCATCTTTTGGCCTAAAAGCCTGTTTTCCATCTCATTATGTTTCAGACCCTTTTCTGGGCTTACTAAACCTTCGATAATCTTACTCAACTCTACTCCTGTAGACATGATAACTTCTGGTATCACTTTTATCTTTCCTCTCCTACATACAGGCACGTCTCTCTGCCTTTCCTTATGCTAAATCCCTCCTTGGTTGGGATGCCCTCTCTTCCTTATCATTCCATATCCGAAACATCCCTCAAGACTCTGCTTAACCTCTAGATTGTCCATGGACAAGTCTTTTGCTACTACTGCAGTTTAATGGATTTCTCATTACTTGACAATTGGCTTTTGTCCTTCCAGTTAATATTGTACATATAGCGTTTAGTTGATCTGTAATTGATTCATAAATGAGAATTCTTATGTTCTAAATATGTGGTAAAATTCTTCGGGGTAGGGGTCATGTACTGCATTTTTTTTTTTTTTTTTTTGCTAACATTAGTGTCTAGCACAGTGCTGGAAATATAGAGCCTTAATCAATACTTGTTTAGTACCTCAGTCATGGTCTTTCCTTCTCTCTCCCTTCTTGATGATGACGGCCTCAAGTTGTTCTTGAGGGGTAAACACTTGAAAGCAGGACATTGGGCAGGTGACTGAATACAAAGGAGCGAGGTAGAGCCCCCAGACAAAAAGTAATGCAGGCCAACCATTGTAGTATGCATTTCACATGTGGTGATTAAATTTTCGCTGATATTAACATATGACAACCTGTTGAAATGATTTGTAAGTCTTTTAGGGTTTTATAAACAGCTTTCTCTCTCAATTCTACATGATGAAATGGCAAAGAATTATTTATTATGTCTCTCCACCACTGGCATATGGAATTTTTAAAAGATTTATTTTAACTTTGGGGTTCTCTTGAGATTAAAGAACTGGCAAGAAAAAGAATGAAATCTTCTTTGTCTCCTCGGGCCCACAGTATTATAAGCACTACCATGCTATTTCATCAGGGATCTTCCTCTTATCCATGCAAAGGAAGTGCTTTCTTTTTATTGTAATGTAGTTGTAAAACTCAAACAACCATCATAATTTCATTAAATCATGCTGAACTTCATAGAATTGCTGAAAAGGATCCATAATATGCAATATTTGTTCTGCAAACTGACTGAATATTTATAATATTTAGTCTATACCATGCTATTTATTCTAAAAAATGACATATTTGTTTTTGTTTCCTTAGTAGAGCATAAGGCAAATTATATTAATTAGGCTATTTACATGATTTCCTAACTTAGAGCAGTGAAACTTGCCTTCAGCTAGCAAATAATTGGAATTACAATTGCTAGAGATATCACAAGTTTGTTAATTATATCAGGCTTCATCAAGCTCTGATAGGTCTCTAAATGATCTTTTTTCCCTCCTTCTCCCTTATTTCCTTTTCTCCTCTACCTCAACCCCTGTCCCCTTCATTCCTTATATAGAATGAGGTTGCCATAAAGTAGAAATACAATAGCTGATGGTATGAGCTACGATTTCCATTTCAAATTTAGGATCTATAATCTTCTAGAGATGGACATATTACAGCTTGTCATTGTTTCCTTTTGAAAAAAATTAGGCCTAAAAGTTGAGACAAGCCCAGGTCTTACCCTCTCTGCTTTTCAGAAATAATGGATACCTTAAGACGAGACATTACAGCCAGAAACCAAACAATGAAGTCTGATAAATTTAGTACTAGTGTAATACCTCTGTAAAACTATTTTAGATATTATTATTAAGCTGTGTTCAGAGGTTTTCCTATGCCTTTTTTTAATAATTTGGAGGTAGAAGCCAGTTGGAGAGGGGTAGAGGGGGAAATAGAAAAAGCATGATTCAAAACAAATCGCTAATGAGTGAAAGAAAACATAACTACAGCATTATCTGATCCTGTCACTGTTGCTTAAAAACTTCCAATGCCTTCCCAGTGTTCTTAGAAGAACACTTACTTTACAGACCGTGTTCCATGGATACTAGTTCCCTAGCACTACAGTCCCCAAACCCCAGGCCAAAGGACCAGTACCTGTCTGTGGCCTGTTAGTAACTGGGACGCACAGCAGGAGGTGAATGGAGGGCAAGCAAGGGAAGCTTCATCTGCATTTACAGCTGCTCCCCATTGCTCATCTCACTGCCTGAGTTCCGCCTCCTGTCACATCAGCGGTGGCATTAGAGTCTGCATTATGGTGAGTTGTATAATTATTTCATTATATATTACAATGTAATAATAATAGAAATAAAGTGCACAA
>NW_012148730.1:3738119-3765389 GCF_000956105.1 Propithecus coquereli
TTTTTTTTTTTTTTACCTATTTTGCCTGAAGGAAGGGACTGTGTCATTTATTTCTACATAGCCTACAGTGCCTTGCAGAGAGTAAGCACATCATAATTTTTAAATGACAGCTATATCTATGAATTGAGCTTCTGCTGTCTCACTTCCTTTAGTCAGTCAATCATACCTCCTCTCTTACTCCTGTGGTAGTAGCAGTCATCGAACCCAGTGATTTTACTAAAATGTACTGGGTATAGAGTCACCACGATGCAGAGATAAAAATTGGTTGTTATTATCGAAGGCCCAATTCTGCTCATCAGATATTCCAGGTGAGAAGGGGAAGGGATATAAACAAATGTTGCTCTCTCAAAGCTTAGAGACCTGCCTAATTAACTTGAATAATTAAATTATTGTCTTGGGTCAGGTTCACCAGGGGCCAACCCGGAGACAAGGATTTGTGTACAAGTGATTTATTAAGGAAGTGCTCCCAGGAGAAACTGGTACGAGAGTGAGGAAAGCAGGATAGGGACAGGAAGCGAAGCAGGGGTATAATCTTGGGCATCAGTCCCAGGGAGCATAGGCTTCAAGTGGATTGCACAGAGGAATGCTAGACTGTTACATCTCAGAATCGTCCCAACCTGAGGCAAGGATACCGGGTTTCATACTCCTGGGCCCGAAGACCAAAGCGGTTGCAAACAAACATCCCCATGGGGAGGGCCACACAGATACTGTAGGAGACATCTGAGATCTGGAAGGGGCACTGTTAAATCTAAAATGGATTATAAACAAATTCAGAGTTAAGCTCTTTGCCTTTTAGATATGCTTTAAATATCTTTAGTCATGGTTCTATTGTTAATCACCTCTTTAACCTTGAGGGAATAAATTAAACTCTGGGTCTCAGTTTCTTCATTGATAAAATCGAGTTAAGGAGGGATATACCAGCTTTATAGGACACGTTAAGCAGTTTGGACTTCAGCCTAAGCCACCATTTCCTACAGTAAGTCCATAAAATGCCAATAGGTGTTATGCAGAAAGAAAAAGAAAAACCTATGCTCGAACATGCTTTGGAAAACTAGGTTAATCAATGTTAAATAGCTCTCCTCACTGTAGGATTTCTCAGAGCTTTAATGTATTGATATGTTGGACTACATGTCTCTAATGTACCTTTTAGACCTGACATTCTATAGTTTGTTAATAACTGTGACAAGTCCAAGCTTTTACCCTACTTGCAAACTAAAATGTTAGCCTAGCAGAACACAGAAAACTCCTGGGTCAGAGGGAAAGGACGGTTTATTATCTATGGCATTAGCAGTACCAATGGTATCGGCATTTGTGTAAGCTCCCTGATCCTAATTCCCGAGGCCGATGTGAAGAAGGTCAGGTGACATCTACACAGGCAGTAGCCTGCATTATAGGAAAGGAATTCTGAGCTTAAGGAATCCAAATGGTTTACAATGGGCAGTAAGCATGCCTGATCTTTCTCCTGGAGAGAGACATCATTTTTAGTGTACTTACAGAAGCAAACCTGCCTTTTATTCCAGCAGGAGACACTCTATCCAGCAAAGCTGTTGACTATACACATACTTTTAAAAAGATAGTCCAAAATAAAGATAATCAGTGCCTCTGCTCGCTCAATGTGTAGAAATGAGTGATCCCTATGGAGAACAGTCTCCCTAATTGTTTCTTTTAAGATAATGGCTGAGACATTTGGACAAGAAATAGGGAAACATTTTTTTTTTTTCTGAAACCTGAGTAAATGTAATCCTTTCTGTCAGGGCATCTCTTGGAAAACAGTGAGAGCTGGTGAATTTGATAGGTAGGTTCTTAGGCGCAGGATATATACGCCATAAACTTGTGTTCCTTTCTTCCTTTTTCCTTTCCCTGTTTCTTGAAACATTCCTCCTTTTCCTCCTTCTTGACAATACTAGCTGCCTAGTAGTTACTAGGATTAGGCACACTATTTCCAATCTGTACTGTGACCACACTATTTGCTATAAGAAATATAGTCAAATTTGAGAATAACAGTAGATATTATTCACCAACTTGCTAGCAAATCCATCCAAGTTATTTCTTCATCTATGGAAAGTTTCTCACCTTGGACCACCTTCAGAGAGAATATAATCAAGCCAGGCAGATAAGTATACCCTCACAGGCCCAGGGCAAATCATAATTTTAATAAAAATTGGAAATATGACCCATAGTATTGGGACTGTGCCTCTCTAGGCTGTTCGAATGCATCATTTTCAAGGCTTGGGTATGGAGCAGGCTACAGACATCTCAGAGTGCTAGGAACATGCATTAAGTTTTTCTTAATCTATTTTTCGTACCTGACAAGGTAAGCACCTCAGATATTTTTCTGAAAGTAGAAAATGTAGACATTATAAATACATGAAATAACATATTTGCAAAATTGATTTCTACTCCAAGTAATAATAGAACCAGGCCCAACTAGAATACTAAAAAATGGTCAATTGATTAGTGTGAGAATGTATACCAAATATCAATTTTCTCTGAATTTTAAGTAACATGGCTAATTTCCATATCTTAGGAGAAGTTAACATTCATGAAATTTTCAGATTATCTTAGTCTTTCCCAGCCTGAATCTTCTAGTTAAGTTATCCTGGCACTTTTAACGTGGATATAGCACACCTTCTTCAGCCTATTTCACCGAAGTCAAACAGAAATATATTAGCTAAAATTTTCAGGTAATTATGCCACATGGCTGAAACCCTGTCACCATTTTCAAAGCAGAAGAGATATAAACGTATGATTTGTCATCCATGAGCATAAGGAGTGCGAATGATTGCTGTGTGCAAGCTGTGGGATCAGTCTCATTTCTCTTTCCCCACATCTCAGTGATATACACACATATCTGCATAATTAACCTCAGCCCATGGGACAAAATCAATAGCATTCACAAATTCCACAAATGACAGGGGAAGACAATCTCGAGCAGTGTGCTGGATCCCATACTTCTCTTGGGAACGGATTGATCGCTAAAATTTGTGAATCACATACTTGAAATTACAGCGTTTGGCCCCACCTCTGTGTTATGTGCTGTAATTATCAGAATAATACAGTTGATTTTCTTCTATCCTTCTGAGCGAGTCTCCCTAGGAATCAGTTTTATTAATGAGTCCAAATTACAAGCAGCACTGTTTGCTTGTCCTTGCTATAATGAATTTAAACAAATAGCCAAAAATAGTCCCTGGTAATTATGTTTTATAGGTATGTACTCTGTGTCATTTTTCAAGTTGCTAGCAAAGTATTATGTACCCAGTAGGTGCTCAATAAATATTAATTGATGTTGATGTAACAGTTTCCTTCTGGAAGTAGTCAATTTCTCATATTAGTGTAAACTTTGTTTTGTTCTATGTCTCCCTGATTACAAGGACCTGATCAAAGACTTTCTCACCTCCTCATGCTTAGAAAAGCACATATTTTAAAAATTGCTAAATCTCTTTTTCATAACAAAAGCAACTGCTGTCAAAATGATTTCCTCGCCACATTTAGCATTTCCTTCTTTAAAAAACAAAACAGCCCCACAGAGCATCACATAATATCCTGGACAGTATTTATGAGGGGAAAAAAAGTACCTTTTATCATAAAATCAACCACAAAACAGGAGTCCTTCCTTAAGCAAGGCCACGGCTAACGGTTATTGGAGTAGGTGGCTGCTCATTTGAGGCACAGATATATTATCCCAAACAGTCATGCTTGAAATTTCCACCTTCAGAAGGGCCTTGAAGTCTATTTAAACTGGGTTGAGGGAGTGTTCTACCAAAGAGGGAAAGCACATTAATTTACGCATGACCTAGGAATGGTTTTTCTGATTAACCTGTTTCTATTCACTAGCAGGAAAAAAAAAATGGCTCGTAGGAGATGAGGCACAGACTTGTTTCTGATGAAGCCAGGACTAGGGACACATGGGATCATCGAGTCACTGTGATAGGAAATCTTAGACAAGCGCGGCAACATAAGGCCAATAGGTAGGAAGAGTGCCTAAAAGGGCCTAAAAAGGAGAGATGACGAGGACAAACCCTATTAAGTCCACAATTTCTGCTTAGATAAACCTTACTCCAAAGTTTAAATAAAAAAGCGATTTGCTCTCTAGCAGCGGTTCTCAACCCTGTCTGTACATTAGAATCACCTAGGGAGCTTTTTAAAAATACAGATGCCTGGGGCCTGCCCCCAGAGATCTGAATTTAATTGGTCTGGGATAGGACCAGAACATTGGTATTTTTTTTTTTTTTACATCTCCCCGGGGTGACTCTAATGTGTTGCAGTTGGAGTACCACTGACCTATAGTAAACTGAGAGGTTGACGCTTGCTTGACACATGTGAATGATTTCTAGTGACTGTTTTCCTTAAAGCAGTGGTTTGTTCTCAAACTTTAGTGTGCATCGGTATCACCTGAGGTCATTTGCATATTTAATTAGCACCTTCAGACAATTCTGATTCCAGTCAAACACTTTGATGAAAGGAGCCTGAGATCGATGAGAAGGATCAAAGTCTGAAAGAGAAGTTGGAGAATGTACAATACAGACTATGTTTGCTACTTCGGACAAGGTCCTCGGGCCAGTAGAATGGGCATTACCTAGAACCTTGTTTAAAATGTAGAGTCTTGGGCACCTACCACAGACTTACAGAATCAGAAGCTGCCTGGGAAAAAGATCATTCAGGCGATTCAAATGCACATTAAATAAAAATAAAGTTTTAATAAAGTTTGAGAAGCACTGGGCTATGGACCCTCAAACCTCCCTATAACTTGACCACTCCTTAATTACTTGTTCAAACCATTAGAGGAGTGGTTGTCAAACTTTTGTTTTGTTACGTGGTAGGCAATAAATACTTAAAAGATGGATCGAATCAATGCACTGTCCACCTTTAAGTATCAAAGACTGAAGAGAACATTTTACAAGTGATTCTCTTTTTCCCTCCTTAAATTTTGGAAATGGACCCTTTATAAACTTATAGGAGGGGGGCTGCTTTCCAAAGGTTAACTGGAGGAGAAGTGTTTGTCTCTCATTTCTGGTCACACATCCCCTACCAAGTAAAGTTCATTAGCTCTAAGCAAGGTAATTATCTTCTGACGTGTGCATTTCAGAAGGGTCTATGTGTACCCTGAGAGAATGTTTACACTTTGCTCGATCTTTTCTCTGCTTGTCTATAGGCATGTGTGCGCATGTGTATACATGTGCATTCTAAATCATGCATGTGCTTACGTACACACATTCACTAACAAACATTGTGCTACTCTGGGAACACAATGAATATAGTTGGAACTTCTGTTATTATTATTTTTGCTAATCTCATCATGCCTATAACAGGATTGAATGATGATGATGTAAGATTCAGTCAGATTTATATATTTGGTTGACATGTTTGTGATGATGTTGATTCAGATGGCCGGATAGCTACATCTGTTTAGAATTCAAAGGATACTGAGTAATTTCTTTTTATTGCTACTTGCTAGAAAACGGCATTAAAATTTTACTTTGCTTATTTAACTATATCAAACCTTCCAGCTATGAACCGAATATCCTTGAGCATAAGAAATGCTGGCATCGCATTTTTAATAAGCACCCCAGGTGATTCTGATAAAAGGTGTTCTCTTGATCACAGTTTGAGAAAACCTGGTCCAGAGCGGTAACTAGGATGGAGAAGGAAGAGTAACTATTTATTGAACCGTTACTATGGACCAGGCACTGGGCTACCAGGTGCTTTTATGTATGCTGTCTCACATAATCTATACCACAGCACTCTGTTTTCACATATGAGGAGAATAAGGCTCAGGGAAGAAAATCACGTGCTCTGAGTCACACAGCTTCAACATGATGGATGTAAGAATTGAACCCAGAATTAGTTGAGATCACATGTTACGGAATCAGACAACCTGGGATGGAGGCCTAGTTTAGGAACTTCCTGTGTGACCTTGGAAAATTGCTTAATCACTCTGTATTTCAGTTTCCCTATCCATAAAATGGAGATATTAACATATACCTCACAAGGTTGGCAAAGAATTAATTGAGATATTACATGGAAAGTGCTCAGAAGAGCAGCTGACACAGCAGGCTCTCAGTAAATGATAACAGCTGTTGCTGCTGCTGCTGCTGCTATATCATTATTATTATCCTCATTACCATTATTATCATCAATATCATCATCATCATTATATGACTCCAAAGAACTTGCAGTTTTCCATATCATGTTACCTCTCTACAGTTGTGACTGTAATATATTCTTCACAACACAAAATTACTCCCTGGAGAGAATGAATATTATATAATGATATATTCAGCACCTTGGATCAATCACTCCATCCTCTCCCCTCAGCCATCTGTGTCTATTTACTCCTTTCCCTCTGCCCTCACTACTCACCGATCTCTGTGGACTTCGCGTGGGCATCTTTGAAAATGGTCATCTAGTATGGAGATATGCAAGAAGCTATAACACAAAAAAGCCACAGGGGCCTCAGCAAGGTACCTGCATACTATGAAGCAGATGCACATTTGTTTCAAAGAAAAACCCACCTGTTGATTAAACATTTTAGGGCAACAAGAAGAGCTTCAGTAAATGGTGGCGTCACCTACGTTCTGTGGTTTACATGGGTTATTGTAAGATATAAGTGTATTAGAAAAGTCTTTAGGCCACAAATACTATCCTGGAGTCACAAAAATTCACCTTGACTTTAATCACATCTCTTTGAGTCCCATACTTCTAATGTTTCCCCAGTCTGGAAGGCAAATACTGCATGTAGGTTTGGAATATGGATTTTAGAGAAAGATAGACCCAAGGATTGGCACAGCCACTTATGAGCAATATATCTTTGGGAAAATTATTTCACTTTTCTGAGCTGCAGCTTCCTCAGAGGGAAAACAATGATAAGAAGAATTCTAATCTTAAAGGGTTGTTATGAAGATTAGATAAAATATTGTCAGTAATGTACCTGGTATAGCGTCTGGCACCAAGTGCTTAAAAATATTTGCTAATGTAGTAGCAATTATTCTGCCACTCTATTTGTTTTCTTCTACTGTTCCTTGTAAGCCTTAAAAGCCTCCTCATAGTATCTGGGCACTAGCTGTGACACCTTACAATTACACTGATTATTTATTGAGTACCCAAAAGCTGGAACTGGGTTTTCCCAGGTCTCAGGAGAGCTCAACTAGATAGGGCCCATGGATACTGGGTATTGAAATAGAAACCCAAAGTAACTTTTTAATAATACATGTTGCTCTACATATATTAGAATGTAAAATGGGATTATAGCACACTTCTTAAGATTTAATAAAAAATTTTAACACCTTTTAAGTATTATATCACTGGATATTGTTTCTATTAGGAAATCAAAGCCAAAAATGATATAGTTGTTCAACCAGTCACATATTTGATTCTCATTAAATAGAGAATGCACTATTCCAAGCACGAATCTTTCTGGAATGAGACTTTTTGGAAGTCGTGACCTTTCCTTCTACTATCATTGGAAGAAAAAAAATCAATGTATTTTCTACCTTAATTCATGCATGCTGGGAAGAAATCAGCCACTCGGATATTCCGGTGTAATTATTTCATTATAAGAAGTAAAACCTAAATACAGGGTCTTGCTACTTTAAATAATTAAAGCTTTAAAAACCACGATTGAAAAACCCCAGTGAGCCAAATTCATATGTGATGACTGCAAATTTAATGTTTCTGCTCCTTTAGGGATTTTATTAAAAACAAATCCCCAAGTTACAACACTTAGCACAGGACATCTTGTTGAGCCCCTCAGCACAGAGAGAGTTCTCGAGCTCTGTGTTCTACTTTCTGCATTCTTTGGGGAAGACTAAAGGAGAACCCATCTGGAGCAAAGAAAAAATCACAGGCAAAAACTTGAAAAATGCATTCCAATGAATTTGGAAACTTTTTCCTAAAAAGAATGGACCTTTTCCTAGTAAAAAATATATAACCTACTCAAAATATAACTTACCAAACTGACTCAGATAGAAATAGAAAACTCGAATGGACCTATAAAGTGTGAAACACAAATTGAATCAATATTTGAAAAATCTACATACATACACATAAACATGCATCAGACTTAAAATGTTGTACAAGCTTTTTTGTACTGTGAACATTCAAGGAACAGATAGTCTCCATTTTAAATAAAATATTCCAGAGCATGAAGAATGAGTAATCTCAATGGTATGTACATGGGTATTTGTTAAATTATTATCTTCTTTTTCTGGATGTTTATAAAATTTCCTAACCTAAAGTTTAAACAAAGAAAGAAAGTTTAAAAAGAAAGAAATGACAAGGATCTTCTCAGGGATGAGATTAGTTATACGAGGCCAGAGGAGGAAGCAAGAAAGAGTGGGAAAAGACGAAGAAGATGGAAAAATGAGTAAACATGGGTTGAATTTGGAGTTAGCAAAAGGAGCCAGAGACTGAGGAGAGATTTTTTGAGTAATTGGCATGGAGATATATAGAAAAAATAATTTAGGATATTGTTGCATGGCCTAATAAGAAGTCTACATTTGCTTAAATGCCCTTTGAAGTCATAGTTATTCTTCTTTTGGATGTTACACCATGTTAACATTGTCTTAAACACCATGCACAACACGGCCAAGCTTCATTTAGGTTTCACATGTACATTTACATTCCTTAATATTATATTACCACTCAGATAAAAGCACCATCAGCATACAAGTGGTCAGATCAAATTGAAAGCATAAGAAAACTCAGAATATCCCGTTTTGCATGTTCGCCACAGTCAAAATCACGGAAGCCTACCTGCTCTGATAAATTGTCAAAAGAAAAAAGAAACTTGCAAAGGAATGGAAATCAACAAGCCTGTCATTCCTCCTCCTCAAGAGCTGAAGAAACACTATGAGGCAACTTCTTCAAATGTTACAATTTAGCCTTCCCTTCTACAAGCAGCTAGAGCTCTAGCTCTCCCAATAGTAAGCTTCTAAACAAGAGAAGAAAGAATGTGCCAAAAGGGAATATTTTTGTTGGCTGTCCATAAGGGCAAGAATTCTATAAATGTTTACTGTCATAAACTCCTAATGAACAAAATAAAATCACTGCAGATCAACTTCTCAGCATGGTCACTACTCTTCCGAAGTATGGTAGCCAAAAACATGCCTAAAAGATGATTGGCTGGGTTCACAGAGGTATACAATATTGATCATGTTACACCTTGGCATCAAATGAAACCAGCCTCCAGAAAACATGCTCTTAGAAACCTGTGTTCACATTTTGCAAAATGAAATGAACCTATCCTAGAGTATTAGACCTTCATTAGAGAGTAGGAGTAAGAGGCGAACCATTCCAGAAAATAATAACTTCAGAATTTGAAAAAAGCGAGGGATAGTATCACTTAGTGACGTCCAAAACCTAAAAAGATTAGCTTAGCTCTTTTCAAATAGCAAGTAAAAATGGCATGCATGCAAAGCATATCTAAAGTGCTGTAACTACAACAAAATGAAATTCTCTGGGCAGCTGTTACATAACTTACCTAGACGTGCCTTGAACTGGTGCAGTGGAAATTGCATAAACAAAAAAAGACTGCATGAGCGTCAGCTATTGTGTTATGGCTTTACCCCACTAATTTATTCTCCCTGGCCCTGACCTGGATGTTAGCAGCCAATAATAGCTCTTAAAAAAAAAAACCAAAAACTTACCTTTTTACGTATTTGTTATCTTTCAGTTTTCACTCTGATACTTTCACGAGCAGCTGCATTGGTCACGAACTACTTGCGTCTTATTGTACCAACGATGATTTTCAAATGGAAAAAAAAAACTGCTCATGGGAACTCTAATCCTTCCATTATAGAAATAATTAAGCTCTTTTATTTGCAAGGGGAAAATCTTTGGGGAATGTAGGAAAAATATCAAATGCCAAAACAAAAAAAGACAAGATATAAACAGACCCTAGGCATTAAAATTGCAGTTAGTGTTGCATATTGAAAGGTGCAAAGAACTTTGAAAAATCAAACACATGCAGGATTTCTCCTCCATCTTTTGTTGCAATTGTTCGGCATGACTGATAATTTAAAAAACTCCTAGACACATAGATACGCAACCACAGAAGTACATACATCATTTTGAGTTGTAAATACATATAAGGGAATGTGAATTCCAAACCTGTTTTATAGGTCTTCATCACCCCTCCCACCCAATACTTAAAAAACAGGAGAATGCCTGCCAGAGTTCCTTTTCTACTGCAGGGCTATCTGTTTCACCATCAAACACAATGACTAAGTGGGTCATTTTCTGAGATGTCTGCCTAATTAGAATCCTTGCAAGGAGTGAAATCTGCTTGTCCTATTGTAGAAAGCTGCAGTGTCAGCAGGGCCAGATTAGAACTTTAAAAAAAAAATTATGTGTTTTGTATCCAGAAAACATATTTTGTTTTTTGAAATAATACACACATGTATATTGAAATGAAAATAACTTCTCCATGTAATTTCTGATTGCAAAATGCCAGATAAGTTCGTTAATAGCTACGTTTCTCTGTTACCTCTGGAGTGCTGGCGCCTTAGGCATACACCGAGCTTACCTATTGGGTAAACTAGCACTGTAAGTTTTCATACTAACTGTACGGTTGTTATTGATTTTTTCATTTGTTTTATTTTCCTCCCACTTCAATAATGATTGTTTTGCAATTATATCTTAGGGCATCCCTAAATTCTCCAACTTGACCAATATAGCTACTATGTTGATTCCAAAATTGACAATCTGGCAACAAAAGCTCAGAGTAGGCATGAGCCATGCCTGTAATCCTAGCACTCTGGGAGGCCAAGGCGGGCCGTTTGTTTGAGCTCTGGAGTTCGAGACCAGCCTGAGCAAGAGCAAGACCCCGTCTCTACTAAAAATAGAAAGAAATTATGTGGACAACTAAAAATATATAGAAAAAACTAGTCGGGCATGGTGGCGCATGCCGGTAGTCCCAGCTACTTGGGAGGCTAAGGCAGGAGGATGGCTTGAGCCCAGGAGTTTGAGGTTGCTGTGAGCTAGGCTAACGCCGCCATGGCACTCACTCTAGCAAGGGCAACAGAGCGAGACTCTGATTCAAAAAAACAAAAAAAAAGCTCAGAGTAGAAATTTTCGTACATACTTTTGGATTCTTTCTTAAGAAAGACGCCTCTCAGAAAACAAACATGAGTACCAAAGGAGCAATCTATCTATCTATAAATTTATTCATTCATGTATTCATTCAACAAATTAAGTACCTATTATGGGCTATATATTGTTAGGCAATGAAAAAAATAGAGAAGAATGAGACATACTTTTAAGGAGTTTTCAATCCACCTTAAAAGAACTGGTGATCTTGTGGGCCATAGTCCTCATCTAACTACATGGAAAGGAAATTTCATTTGGAAGGAAAAGATAGCAGAAGGGCTTTTTCACTGCCTTATCAAATGTGACAATTGAGTGCTCCTACCAAATAAATATAATCACATGGTAAGCTTTACGTGTCAGGGAATACTTTTGCCTTTTTTTGAATTTGCCCACAATGTCTAGAAATATAGCACCTATGCACATATTAGGTAGTGGTATTTATGTGGTAACTACTAATTGTCACAAAGCAATTGTGTCTGCATTAATGCACTTGTTCTTTATGTACACTTTTAAAACATTTACCATCATTTTATCAAGTGGAACTTCTTTCTTTAATTTTTACTTGTGATGTAATCAGTAAAATTAAGATAAGATTAATATCAGATTAAATAAAATAAAATAAAACTAATGTAAGATGAATATGTGAACACAATCATACATTTGTTTTGTTTTCAAATTTAAAGTTAACATTTTTAGGAGCCAAAGATCCAAATAAGCTGTTTTGTACTTAGAATCGGTCTTCAAAAAAGAAGAGACATGAATAGCATGATAAAAACAAAGGCTTTCAATTGTGAGTTAGCTAAGAACAGAGAATGTGCCCTACTCATCATCTGCTCCCTAGCTTCTTGCATAGAGTCCACCTAGTATGTGCTCAACAAATTTTTGGAAAAAGAAAGGGAGATTTCTTTTCTTTTCTTTTTTTTTTCCTGTTTGCAGTATCATACATGAACATCCAACTACTGCTAAAATGCTCACACCTGTTACTGGAAATTCAAATCCTAGGGAAAGACTTATGGGAATTTTCTTTAGGTCAGGGTTGGGCTGTCTGGTAGAAGGCTGCACCCAGGACTGGGCGGGTTCAACAACACAGGAGCCTTTCCCCAGACCATGGAAAGGGAGATTTCTGAAGATCAGCTAACAAGTAAGCTGCCGGGGGATGTTGTAATCCCAAGAGAAGGGGCAAAGAGGCATTCAGGGTGCTGGATAACATATGCAAAACTAGGAAGCGGGAAAAAGCAAGGTGCATTTAACGGTAGGGTGGGGAGTTCTATAGATCTGGACAATCTATTGTGCAAAGGTAATAGCTAGCGATAAGACTCAGCAGATGGATAGAAAACAGGTAGAAAGAGTTTGTATTTTATTCTGAATTCATGGAGGAGCCACTATGAAGTCTTAAGCAAGGAAAGTAGTGTGGTAAGGTTTATATTTTAGAAGGCTCAATTGGTGGCAATGAGGAACGTGAATTGGAACCAGGGGCCAACTGAGTCAGGTAGACCACTTCAGGAAGCTATGGCAATAATTCAATAAATCCTCACTTGCAATTATTTCCTAAACCTGTTGTCACCCTCTCCAGTCCCAAATCATTTTTCTCATGAATCATTCAGTCCCATTCATCCTTTCTCTTGTGTTGCAAAGCTTGTTCCTCTTCTCCCCATTTAGTCCTCTTTCCAGTCTGCGATTTACGCTTATCCTTACCCGATAGCATTAATTTATCTGCTTATGTTTCTTAAGCTACTATTTTTACACCTGTCTCTTGAAAATCCCCAACTTTGTACCAAAGTAGAAATATGAAGGAAATGCGTATGCAGAGGAGGGAAAGGAGAGATCGAAACCCAGGTCTGTCTGCACTCTTACTATGCCATATTGCCTCTAACCAGGCATAGTATTGGTTAATGATATTTTTTAAAAGTCCAAAGTTTAGGAAATATTCACATTGCTTAACCTGTTTCAAAAATCACACATTTATATTATTTTTCTTTAACACGTAAGTGCTATATTTTACTCTTGGTCTTCCTGGAGGTTAAAATTTAATGGGAGGGGTTAAGGGAAGAAGGCTATAATTAATCTCCTATTTCATTTGCTGCTTTTTACCCAGAAGCAATTTGCCTCAGAGAGGAGTACACAAGCCCGAACTACCCACAAGACCCACAGCCCCCCTTCTCAGAAATGTGTCCTCAAGCTGTTCTTTCTGCATAAAAATGTCAACACTCATAGCCAGGGATTCTACCTATGTACTGACTTGATTGACAGAAAAGGCCATTTCCCTCTGAGGTGGCTTTGCATGAAACTCTGCCCAAGAGGAATGCCCCATATTAGATGATGGCAGACTAAGTTGGAGAAAAAAACAGGAACATTCGGAAGAGATCGGTGCCCGGAATATATCCTAAATGACGACAAACTATCTTACCAATTTCCTATGAGATCTATGGTATGTCCCAGGCAAGAAAGTATTTGAGACACAGAGTGATTGCATGGTACAATCACACAGAGTGATTGGGGAGATGATCATTCGTTCTCTCTCATTTCCCTTCCCCTGTATATAGCTAGAAAAAGCCCATCACTGAAGGTAATCTGTGTCTATTCCTTGCTATCTTAATCTTTCCATATAATTCATATTCTGCTGTGAAGATCACATAGGTATTATCTCCATTTCACAGATAGGTGAAAGGTGATTGAGAAACATTTATGGCCAGTTGCAACCAGTGCTGGGTTGGGAATCAGAGGTTTCTAAATACAAGTCATGGGTTTTCACTTTCGACAGATCACTTCATTTCTCTTAGTCTCAGTTTCTTCTCCTTTGAAATGGGAATATTAATGGTTCCTTACTCTTAAGGTTGTTGTGAGGAATAAATGGGAAAATATATGTCAAGTGCTGGGAACGCTGCTTACTGACACATGATAAGTGCTTGGTAAATGCCAGCTATTATTTTGGAAGCTGTAAGTAATGCAGGGGGTACGCCAGTGAAAGGAGGAAAGCCCCCTGAACTAACCAAGTGGGTTCTTGGCTTTGTGCTGGAAAGAATTCAAGAATGAGCCAACTAATGACGGAAAGTTTACGGAGAGACAGACAACAAATCCTACTCCACAGACAGAGTAGGAGTCCTTTCACAAGCAGGAGGGGAACCCCTAATGCAGAAATAATTAACATTTTTAAATCTTCAAAAACCTCATATGTTGTCAGCATTGTCTTGAGGTCAGGCCATAAAGGTTAATCATAAACTGCTATTAAAGAAATGTAAGCACAGTTTGTAAGGCATCCAGCTTATTAATTCATCCATCCTGGGGTGGACACAGCCAGCAAATTGCTGGCGACTTCCTTGTTCAGGGAGGTTAGGGTCTGATATCCCTCAAATGAGCCACACTCAGGCTCTCTCGACCTTCCTTAATTATACATTATAAGTATCTGAATTATCCACGCTCAAAGATCTAGCAAGAGATGGAACCAGAATTATCCCTATAATTTCTAATCCAGCACCTTTATCCACACAATACCATAGTGTTAACATCGGGGTAAGCCTTTGTCACGGGAGCACCGAAAAGCACTCACAGTATTTGTGATAATATTTAATATTAAAATAAAGACCAATTCAACTACCTAAATCGCCACAACAATAAAATAAATCTGAGATAGGGTATAGAATAACAATATAACTACATTACAAAAAGGTTAACTAAATCAGTGGTAGACAGAAAATATTAAGTTCTTTAAGAGAAGGTTGGGATGTTCAATATATATAGCTTATTTCTAAGCATAATGTCTTAGAATATGAGCTAATACTTTTTTTTTGTTTTCAGACAGAGTCTGGCTCTGTTGCCCTGGCTAGAGTGCCGTGGCATCAGCCTACCTCACAGCAACCTCAAACTCCTGGGCTCAAGCGATCCTTCAGCCTCAGCCTCCCGAGTAGCTGGGACTACAAGCACGTGCCACTGTGCCCGGCTAATTTTTTCTATATATTTTCATTTGTCCAGCTAATTTCCTTCTACTTTTAGTAGAGATGGGGTCCTGCACTTGCTAGCTGATCTCTAACTCCTGAGCTCAAAGAATCCTCCCGCCTAGGCCACCCAGAGTGCTAGGATTACAGGCGTGACCCACGGTGCCCAGCTAAGCTAATAACTTTTGATCTCTCTCTTTCTATCTCTCTGCAATATCATAAAAAAAATACCTGGGTCTATACCAGGATGACATTTCAAAAAAAAAAAAAAAAATTATTAGCATAGTGTACAGTATAATCATCAATTAGTATCTTTATGTTTCTGCATAATACCATTCAATAGACTTGGTTAAAATTTAAGATATGAATAAATAAAATGTGCAATTTCCATACAATGGAATATTGTTTGGCCATGAAAAGGAATGAAGTATTGATTGATACATGTATGAACATTGAAAACACTATGCTAAGCGAAATAAGCCACAAAACCCCATGTATTCTATAATTCCATGTATATGAAAAGTCATAACAGGATAATTTATAGAGATAAAAAGTAGAATAGTGGCTGCCTGGAGCTGGGGGCAAGAGTTAAGAGTGATGATTATGGGAACAATATTTTGTTCTGGGTTGATGAAAAGTTTCTAATCTTAAATTGTTATGGTCACTGTGAATAGTAAAACCATTGAATTGTATAGTTTAAAGAGGTGAATTGTATGGTTTGTGAATAATATCTCAGTAAAAATTCTTTCAAAATGGTAGATAACATTCATATTCATTAGCTATTGACAATTAATTCTGCAAAGCAAACCTCCTCCAAACACAATAATTTATTTCATACAACAATTAGCATTTATTTCTTGCTACTGGGTGGGCAGTTTGACTGGAGTGGCTCTGTTTTAGGTTTTGGATTAAGTTTAGGTCTGTGGGACACTTATTAGGCTGGATGGTCAGCAGCTATCCAGAGTATTTTTTTTTTCCCCTGCAGAAGTTAGAAGGTCCCAGGAGGCTAAATAGAACCATATGATATTTCTTAAGGCTACTCCCAGAACCAGCACACCGTCACTTCCTGTCACATTCCATTAGCCAAAGCAAATTACTAGTCAAGTCTGGCATTAATGGGATGAGGAAATATTCTTCTTTCAGAAAGGTAGGGAAAGGGAATGAATATTTGTTGAAAATTAATTGAATCTACCAAATCATTTAACAATATTTTTGTAATGAAATCCAATGTAATTACTACATTATGCATTAGTGTGTGTGTGTGTGTGTGTGTGTGTGTGTGTGTGTGTGTGTACGTGTACAGTGCCTGCCTGTCAAGCTTCCAAAAGGAAAAATAAAATAAAGAAATGAAACTTCATTAAAAACAACAAGGACAACAATGTCACTCTCCTTTGCATTAGTTGTAAAGAAGCTACATTGCCAAAAAGCCATCCACACAATGTTCTCTCATCATTGCAATACTGAGCAGTTGAACTAAGGTTCATCATCAACTAAAACAGCAAAATGGTGCCAAAACGCCTTGCAGTGTTGCAGGTGGTCCCGGATGTTGGAACTTTTTAGAGTTCTCCACAGTGGTGGGGCCCTAAGGCCTAGCAGAGGGGCACGTGGCATGTGGGGGCTGGCCCAGTGAGAAGCCAAACAGGATATTGATCTGATATACAAAACTAGCTCTGTGGCACCAGAAGTGTATTTGCTTCATGATTTCAAAGCCATTCAGTGACCAAGGAAGAAGCCAGAGCTTCGAGCCAATGTCTGCCTTCTGAAACAAAATGGTTAATCAAAATCCAGTCCTTATTTCTACTTCAGAATTAATCTTTGTTTAATTCAGAGATCCGCATATTTCCCTTAAAAATGCCTATTTTTGTGCCTAAAACAATCTGGTGTTCAAAATCTCAGAGGTTTAAATTTTTCAGATTAATCTGAACATGACACATCCACGAATGATATCGAGAAAGCTGTAACTGCTGGATTCCAAACTCTCTGAATAAGTGCTGATTCAGCTAACGGTAATTTTACACGGAGGGCAATCGTTGTCTGTGTTCAACAGCACAGACGTTACATAGATGGCACTAAAGCTAGGTAGTCTGAAAGGTGTAAAGAAAAAAAAATTACTCTCTACAGCTATGTGAATCTGGACAGGATATAGATTTTTGAACAGTTCACTGTCCAAATGCTAAGTGGTAATAGGTTGTCCAATCCTACAGCTGGGTGGCTTACAAAATAAGGATCTGTCCTTTATGCTCTAACACTGTGGTAGAAATCCATTTCTCTTTGCCTCTGCTGAGTCCCAAGAGGACAGTTGTCTACATATAATTATATACAATTGGGCACAGTAAGTGGCTTCATACGGGAGAGACCCAGCTCTGATCTTTGCTGTCTCTTTGATGACTCCTGAACCATGAAGAAGGTGGTCATGCCAGGTCAGGGTTTATTATGGAAACAGAGAGTTTGAAGGGACTGACATTGGAGCTGACAGCAAGGCAGTTGACTTGTGGAGGAAGGACTTCATCCATGGAAGCCTGCATGTCTGGAATGCCGAAAACCCACCTAAATGGTTTCTTATACTACTCAAAGGGAGAGAACACACAAAAAAAGAATTCCTTGACTTTGCCAGCGACTTTCCTTTCCTTTAATATTCAGTGTAAGTCATTCAGAAATTCTATTCTGTTCTTTACAAGGATACACTGAGGAAAACATTGTGAATTCTAATAAAATCAAGGGTAAGCTACTTGAGCTTTTACAAAGCAGCATTACTTTACCAGGCTGAATGTTTATACAATCCACGGTAGACCTAGGCAATTTAGCCTGCTTATATATTCTACTGCCAGATTATGTTCAGCCATAAAGATAACTTCTGTGGCACCCCTTACCCCTTGTAAGAAACATTATTATATGCTAAGACACCAAGATAACATAACAAGAAAGTGTGGAGTTTTTCAGAAAATTTAAAAGAAATATAGTCTGTGTATTGTGATAAAGGATGAGCATATAAACTGTAGAAAAATTCATACATTCATGTTATCACCTTTCTATACCCTCCACAAGTTGAAAAATGATGTTGATGAAGGTAAATTAAAATTCTAAAATACAGCAGTAAGAGGGAGGTGCTTTAAAGAATTTTTTTTAAGCAGAAATTGAAAACATAAAAAATGTCCACTCTTTGAAACACAAAGAATGAAAAGACAAGTCACAGATTGGGAAAAATTACTTGCACAAGACATATCTGATAAAGGATTGTTATCCAAAATATATAAAGAACTCTTCATACTCAACAATAAGAAAATGAACAACCCAATGAAAAAAGGGGCAAAATAACTGAACAGATATCTCCTGAAAGAAGATATACAGATGCCAATCAGCATATGAAAATACGTTAACATCATATGTCATTAAGGAATTGCAAATTAAAACAACCACTACATACCTATTAGCACACTGACAACTGACAACACCAAATGCTGGCAAGAATGTAGACCACCAGGAACGCTCATTCATTGCTGGTGGGAATGCAAAATGGTACAGTTACTTTTTAAGATAGTTTAGCAGTTTGTTACAAAGTAAACATGCTCTTACGATACAATCCAGCAATCTCACTCCTTAGTATTTACCCAAATGAACTGAAAACTTATGTCCATACAAAAACCTGCATGTGGATGTTCATAGTGGCTTTATTCATAATTTCCGAAACTTGGAAGCAACCACAATGTCCTTCAGTAGGCGAATGGATAAACTGTGGAACATCCAGATAATGGAATATTACTCAGTGCTAAAAAGAAATGAGCTATCAAGCCATAAAAAGACATGGAGGAAACTTAAATGCATATTCCTAAGTGAAAGAAGTCACTCTGAATAGCCTACATACTGCATGCTTTCAATTATATGACATTCGGGAAAAGGCAAAACTAGAGAGATAGTAAGAATTTTAGTACTTGTCAGGGATTGCGGCGAAATGAATAACTGGAGCACAAAAGAATTTTAGAGCAGTGATCTATTCTGTATGATACCACAATGGTGCATATGTGTGATTATACATTTGTCCAAATCCAGATGTACAACACCAAGACTGAACTCTAATGTAAACTCTGCACTTTGGGTGATAATGATATGTCAATGAATGTAGGTTCATTGATGTAATGAATGTACCACTATGGTGGGGGATGTCAACAGTGGGGGCTGTCAACCGTGGGGAAGTCTGTGCATGCGTGAGGACAAAGGGTATATGGGAACCCTCTGTATCTTTAACTCAGTTTTGCAATGAACCTAAAATTGCTCTAAAAAATAAAATTTATTAATTAAAAAATAACATACACACATGTGAATGCATACATACATGTGTGAAAATGCACGCACACACACACATAACAACTAATCCAATCCCTGTTTACTCACTGCCTAGCTTACAAAATTAACATTGAATATTAAAGCTCTCTGCTATGCCTCTCCCCAACCCCATTTCCCCCAAAGCCCATACTTTTCTCTGAGTAACTACTACACTGATTTTTCTTTATTATTCCAATGCATTTCTTTACCACGATTGTATCCATAATTAATATATTGTTTTAATTCTGTATGATTTTTAACTAAAATTAATGGAATCATGCTTTAGGTAATCTTCTGAGATTTGTTTTTGTTTTGCTTTGGTTTTGGTTTTTACTTGACTTTATAATAATATGGTTATTCCATGTTGTTGCCTGCAGCTGTGGTTCATTCTTTGTAAAGCAGGATACTATTCCAGGCTATAATATACCACATTGTATTTTCCCCATCTCTTCTCCAGTTATGGACATATAGTTGTTTCATATGTATTTATTTTTCTTACTTTACTACTGGAAACATTGCTTTACCTGTCTTCTTGTGAATGGGTGTAAGAAATTTCTCTAGAGAGTATTCAGAGGTGGAATTGCCTAGTCCTAGGATATATATCTTTACAAAACAATGCCAAATTGTTTCTCAAAATTGTTTTACCACTTTTCATTCCTATTCATGGTATATAAAAGCTCTGATTGCTCCACATCCTTGCCAATATTCCAAATCAGCTCTTTAACGTTTTTAATGAATTTGATAGGTTTAAAGTGGTATCACATTTAGTTTGTATTTCCCAATTAGGTTGTTCTTGCATTTTTCATATATGTATTGGTGTTTTGAGTTCCCCTTCTAGGAAATGATTGTTTAATTTGTTTGCTCTTTTATTAGATTGTTTATTCTTTTCTTATTGCTGTATCTTCTCCCAATTGTAACTTTTTCTTTCAGTTCAGTTATGATGTCTTAATTTTTATATAGTCAAATTTATCAATTTTTCTTTTTCAGTTACATTGTTGGTGTCTTATTTAAGAAATCCTTTCATATACAAAAATCATAAAGATATTCTAAGTTGTCATATGAAAGTTTTCAAGTTTTGCTTGTCATATTTGCATTCAATCAATCTGAAATTGAGTATAATATAGTTTGTTTTTCTGAATAATCAATTGTCCAAGCATAATTTGCTGGATATTCCATACTTTACTCATTGAGATCCAATACCAGACCTATCAAGAATCATTTCTGTATACATCATGGTCCATTCCTGGAAGATTTGTACTGTTTCACAGGACTATTTGTCTATCCCTAAACAAATGCTACACTATCTTATTGATTATGCTTTATTATGATCTTTATATCTGTTAATGCAAGACCTCCCCCACCCCTTCTTCTTTGTCATTAGAGTTTTGGCTATGGCTGCCATTTGTTCTTCTACATGAACCTTCGAATCAAATCCTCAAGTTATACACACACACACACACACACAAACACACAACCCTTTTCAAGTTTGATTAGAAATGCGTGAAATCTAAAGTTAGATTTAGGAAGAATTGGCATATGTATGATATCAAGCCTATACACCCTTATCAATTTATTTAGGCTTTTAATGGCTTCCAGTTTCTAACTTACTTGAATTATGATGAAATAATATGATCTACATGATACCTGTTCTGTAAAATATAGGAATTGCTTTATGGCTTAATACATGGTCAATTTTGGTAACTTTGTATGTACAGTTGAAAATAACATGTATTTTATTTTTCAACTGTTGAGTCCATTAGATCAAAATTTTTAATTGTGCTGTTCAAATACCTACACACTCAGTGATTTTTTTTTTTTTGCCAGCGGAGATATACTGGCTTTCATTTGTTAGTATTTGCCTAATATATCTTTTCATGTTTATTAATTTTGGCCTTCCTCTGCCATTATGTTTCTCATATGTCTTGTTCAGCAACATATGGCTGCATTTTATTTTTTATGTGGTCTGAAAAATATTGTCTTTTAACTGGATCTTTTAATTCATTGAAAAGTATAGTGGTCACAGGTATAATTAGGATTTATAACTACCAGCTTAGCCACTGGTTTCTGTTTATCCTACTTTTTCTACTGGTGTTTTATCCCCTTTATTACCTTACTTTGGATTGATTAGGGTTTTGGGGGCCTTATTCATATTTCCCCAAGATGTTGACATGCATACTTAACAAAGACTGAAGTCTAATCAACTTCTTTATACTCCTTCAAACAATGCAATGACATTAAAACACTTAACTCCTATCATCCTCTGAAAAGCGACAGGCTATATTTCCAGATTTTAGATCTGCTTTGGCTTAGTTAACCCCACAAATTGGGCATTATTATGAAGCTTTATGCAGTCAATGTTTGTTTAGACATATGCACAAATTTACCTATTTCTTGACTCAGGATTTCTACTGACAGCTGAGTACCTCCTTCTGGGATAATTTCTCTTTGGCCTGAAGGATCTTCTTTGGTGGGAGAATCTGTGGCCAGTAATTTGTCTCACTTTTTATTTTACTGAAAACGTCTCTTTTGATGGTCTCTTTTCTTCATCATGCTCCCAATTTCATATCCCTTTTCCAAATATAATAGTTTTAAGTATTTTATATCTTATATTTAATAATTCCAATAATTAGAGTCTGGCTCAGGTTTTATTCTGCTGCCTATTTGTTTTTGCTGGCTTGAACCAATGATGCCTATCCTGGCTTGTGAGAGGTCCTCAAAAATATTCACATCTTTTCCACACTGAGGTTCTGAGCAGATTGATAAATAAAATAACTGAGTGACCAAAGAAGACAAAACATCATCTTTATTACTCATAGGCATGAATTTAGGTTTGTTAACCAAGAGAATTTGTTAATCGTGGCTCTCAGAGTTAACAAAAATTACTCTCTCAGTGTCAGGACATGCTAAACCAAAAGGAGCTTCCTTGTGTGTCAGGACAAACTGCCTTTGGAGAAGCAGAGCAAAACATCTGATTCCTTCCTCCCACAAGGAAGAAGAATGTTACTGAGCTAAGGATGCCTAGGTATTTTCTTCAAATATTCCCATCAGGTAAGCTACTCCATCAACCTTACTCCCCAGTTCAGAATAAGTATATGGGCAGAAAGATGCCAGGACTGTAACACCAGCAAAGATCTCTTTCCTTAGCAGAAAACATCAGGAGTAAGTGAGACATTTTGCCCTAAAAATGCTTCCTGTCTGTACTAGTTTGCTAGGGCTGCTGCAACAAAATACCACAGACTAGGCAACTTACAAAACAGAAATTTATTCTGCCACAGTCCTGGAGGCTAGAAACCTGAGATCAAGGTGTCAGCAAAATTGGTTATTTCTGAGGGCTATGAGGGAGAATCTGTTCCATGCCTGTCTCCTAGCTTTTGGTGGTTTGCTGGAGATCTTTGGCTTTCCTTGTAGATGGCGTTCTCCTTATGTCTTTATATTGTCATCCCTTTGCAAGTGTCTCTTTCTCTTTACACACAGTTCTTTTTATAAGGACACCAGTCATATTGAATTAGGGGCCGACCTACTCTAGTATGACCTCATCTTAACTAATTACAGCTGGAATGACTCTATTTCCAAACAAGGTCAAATTCTGAAGTACTGTGGGTTAAGATTTTGGCAACCCGAACAGTAACCTTGTGTTTTGTTTGGTTTTTGACTATAAGTACATGCTCGTTGGAACTTGATCTGTGGAAAACCTTTGAGGTCTGGGTTGAAGATGCATTGCTCCAAAGAAAATTTGAGTTTGACTTTGCTAAATGCATGGGGTATTTCCACCCTGCAACTGTTATGAAATAAATTCTCACCAGGAGGTTTTTTAGACCACATAGAAAGTGTGAATTTGAACCCCAAATTTTCCCAAGGCCCACCTTTTGTTTAAAAATGCTAAAGAAGGACCTTTTCTTCCACTCAACCCTGTCTGTGCCGAGATTAAGGTGGACAGGATTCCTTTCTGCGCTTTTCTATGAGATGGAATTTTTTTTTTCTTGCACATATTTACAATGAAGGTCTTGAATACTTACAATGACATCTAAGATTTTTGACAGGGTATCCCACAAATTTCCCATCTTTGAACGGATACTTGGCTTTGTCTCCTGGACCCTGGACCAAATGATCTTAAACATTAAAGCTCAAGGTCCTCAGGACTTAAAGATGCTTCCAGAGTGAAAGGTACCTTTTGTATTTACTTACCTTTCTAGATTTTGCTTTACCTTCAGTCTTGGCCTTGAAGAGTGTTTCTTCCTTTCTTGCCAGCAAAGCTATGGAAATAGAAATAATTAACTATTAATAAATATATTTTAACCAACATATTCAATTTTTCTGTCACAACAGAATTATTCAAGAGGTGCTAGTTCTTCGTGGCTGACTAATTGATCAACTCGTATGTGCACATATGGTAGTAACATTCATCGGGTGTCAGGCAGGTGGCGGGGGAGCAGGGGATGGGTATATTCACACCTAATGGGTGCAGTGCGCACTGTCTGGGGGATGGGCAAACTTGTACCTCTTACTCAGCTGGGTCAAAGGCAATATATGTAACCTAAACATTCATACCCCCGTAATATGCTGAAATTGAAAAAATAAATAAAAATAAAATAATTATTCAAGCTTTCTAAGCTGCTCTACCGCACAAAAAAGATATCTAAGTGGGGTCTTTCCAGAAAGAATTGTATCCAAAATCAATAACTAATATTTATGGAATGTTTACTATATACAGGCTAATATTATACTAAGTGCCTCAAATGAACTGCCTAATTTAATCCTCACAAAAACCACATGAGATAATTATCCAGTTTTCAAATGCATAAATTTAGTCTTAGAAGAGACTACTTTCCCAAAGTCACAGAACTGCAAATCGATAAAGATGGAATTCAATTCAGTGCATCTCTAATGCCAAAATTAGTGCTCCAAAACACTATCATATACTACTTCTCAAACTAAAATGTTATTGAAACAAATAAGCATTCGTGAGGTGCATGGATTTCATGAAAACACTGTGATGGCAGATACAGTTACCATTTTATTCACTATTGTACTCCTAGTGCCTATCTGATGCCTGGAACATAATAGGAGTTCAATAAACATGTTGAACGGATAAAGAATAAAGGCATATAGAGATTCTTATGGATACATGGGTAGATGTCAAGTCAGATCTGCTGGTAGTAGGCTAACAGTTTAAAAATATCAAGCCTTTGGGCAGATTCTAGGACTCAGTGTTTCTTATGTTTTTATGTTAAGTTGCCTGGTCTTCAATAATAAAATTTATCTCACTTCAGGAACCCATACCACATCTGTAGTCCTGAACACATATTGTTTGTTTCCAGTCAATGTGTTCAGGGATTGGGAAGCATTGAGTTTTCACCTATTTTTCCTTCTTTTACACTATTTAGATGGAATCCCAACCATTATTAAAATATTGAGTTGACATTACTACTAGTAATAATAACTATTGCATGTCTACTATTGTTTGACACTTATTTCTCAAAAAAATCCTGCAAGTTATTCTTATAGTCTCCATTTTTTAATAACAAAGAAACTAGAGGAATCATGCCGTTAATTACCATAATAGCAAGTCATGAAATCACCTGTAACCACCAAATTCCCTAAGCTTCACCTACGCAGATTACTCCACATGCTCCCCAAACCCACTCTGCACTTTGAGACCTACAGGCCTTTTCTGATACTCTCCCGTTTTCCTCAAAACCCTTCCTCCCTTAAAGGACCAGTGAATGCCTACACATCCTTAAAGGCACAACTCGAATCTCTCCTCCTCAGTGGAAGCATCCATGAACCCCCTCCTGGCCTTCACGCCTATTTGGTTCCTGCCTATTTTGGGTATTACTAGTCACATTGTTTTCTAATGAATCATGTGTCTATCTCCCCACATGTAATTCTGATCCAGGGAGAGAAGAAAATCATTTTCCACACTGAATCTCTAACAACTAGCATGACAGCTGGCACATTTAGCATGAATGGATCAATGACTAGATTTAATGGAACTAGTTAGAATTCATCTGGGAAAACTCCATGTTAATAATAATTTACATGGTCTTAAACTCTCATCTAAAAACATATTCTTCCTTCTACTAAACTCTCTGTTCATTCTCTTTGAGGCAGCCTCTAGAAAATGGTATGAGGTATAATCAAAATAATATGTTATGACTTGAAACTTATGTAGAAATTATAGTCTTCAAAGCACTTCCCATTATATTTTGTTTTCTTATCAGCCTTGTGAGCTGGCCTGGACAGGTGGGTTAGTCCTTTCTTACAAATGAAAAGACTAAAAGCCAGATCACATGCTCTGGGAGTGTTAGAAATAGGAGTTGCCTGTAATCCTAGCACTCTGGGAGGCCGAGGCGGGTGGATTGTTTGAGTTCAGGGGTTCGAAACCAGCCTGAGCAAGAGCGAGACCCCGTCTCTACTAAAAATAGAAAGAAATTAATTGGACAACTAAAAATATATAGAAAAAAAAAATTAGCCGGGCATGGTGGCGCATGCCTGTAGTCCCAGCTACTTGGGAGGCTGAGGCAGAAGGATCGCTTGAGCCCAGGAGTTTGAGGTTGCTGTGAGCTAGGCTGATGCCATGGCACTCACTCTAGCCCAGGCAAAAGAGTGAGACTCTGTCTCAAAAAAAAAAAAAAAAAAGAAAAAGAAATAGGAATTGGTCTCTTATCTTCCAGCATCTAGCCCAGAGCTTTCCACTCTTCTAATCTGTCCCTCTTGTGGTTAAAACAGTGTCTCTAGAAGAGGGAAGTATCAGCAATTTGAATCATATTACATTTACATAAATGATCATTAGGTAATGTGGTTCTCCAATTTTAGTTTAATCACTAGGAAATTGATTTATAAGGCTCCACCCTCAAAGATTCTGATTTACTAGATCTAGGGCGGAGCCTAAGAATTATGAAATACCCCAGGTGATTCTGCTGTAGATATTTCCTAGGCGACAATTTGGGAAACACCAGATAAAGAAAAACTAGACTCAAATTGGTTGTTTTATGATACATTCACAGCAAAAGGTGGTCTCAGGAGTACAATGTGTATCTGTTCAAAGAAAGGATAAGTATTGGTACAGAGGGGAATGGTGGCAATGGGAGAATAACAATAACAAGCCAAATGGATGAGAGACAGAGAAGGAAAAGCCAAGGTGCGCGAGATGCCTGAACTGCCTGCTAGTCTTTTTATAAGGTAGAGAAAGAAAATCGGAGAACATATTCTGTGGAGTTGGTATTATTTGTTGCAAGTTTCCAAGGCATTTTATATTGGAAAAAGAACTATGTTGATGCAATTCCATATCTAGCGTTGCCATTTGTTCTTTTTCTTCCACAGAAGGTGTTACTTTCTATTTTTTCCCTCTCTGCTCTCTAAACTAGGTAACCATTTGGTTGTTTTTAATTGTCACATTTGTTCTCATACCAACATGTTAAATGTAACTTGAGCAAAAGCCAAACCTGCAAATCCCTTTTGCCTCTTTCTGAAAATCCACACAAAACTGAAGTTAGAAACTTTATGTTTCTTTTTTAGCTTGGGTTCCTCATTACATTTCTAAAGTTATCAGTTTATGACTGCCCAGGAGTAGGAGAGAATCCAGATTCATTTTTAGCCACTCATCATATTCTGAATATTCTGGTATAAACAATGGAGATGGAGACTGAAAATGTAGTATTATTTTACAAAATTTACCTGTGAAGTAATATTTGTCCTGTATATCCTATTTTATTACTGGCTTCAATATAAAATTTGCAATGTCTCCTCAAAAAAATGATTTTACATGGAAGCCCTGAAAAATCATGGAAAAGAATGCAACGAATCCTTTAAAATCAAATTTAAAGAAGTACACAGATTTGATAAGTTAATACCAGTGATAATAAGCCACAAATACGAATACAAAGCAGCATAATTATTTTATTACAAGAGGGTTTGAGAACATTATATCTTC
>NW_012148730.1:3766839-3769379 GCF_000956105.1 Propithecus coquereli
TCTTCCCCAATCTATGTTCTTGGCATCTTTGTCAAAAATCACTTGGATAGACGTGTGTGAATTTATTTCTGGGCTCTTTATTCTGTTCCATTCATCTATGTGTCTGTTTTTATGCTAGTACCATGCTATTCTGGTTTCTACAGCATTGTAATATGTGTATGTGTGTGTGTGTGTGTGTGTGTGTGTATGTGTGTGTAAAATATATATATACACATATTGATTTTTATGGATACACGTATTTTGGGGGTACATGTGATACTTTGTATTATATTTTGTAGACAGGTAGTGTTTTGCCTGCAAACAGGGATACTTTGACTTCCTCCATTCCAATTTCAATGCCTTTGATTTCTTTCTGATGCTTTATTGCTCTGGCTAAGACTCCCAGTGCTATACTGAATAGAAGTGGTGAAAATAGGTGTCCTCTTGTTCCTGATCTTAGAAGAAAAGCTTTTAGCTTTTCCCCATTCAGTATGATATTAGCTGTGGGTTTCTCACAGATGCACTTTATGGTGGTGAGGAACATACCTTCTATACCTAATTAGTCAAGAGTTTTTATCATGAAGGACTATTGAATTTTATTAAATGCTTTTTCCGCATCTTTTAAAATGATCATATGGTTTTTGTCATTCTTTATGTTAGTGTGGTATATCACATTTATTGATACTCATATGTTAAACCTTTCTTGCATCTCTGGGATAAATACAACCTAATCATGGCAAATAATCTTTTTAATGTATTGTTACATTTGGTTTGCTATTATTGTGTTGAGAATTTTTATATCTATGTTTATCAGAGATATTGCCAGAATTTTTTTCTTCTTCTTATTGCTGTTCTTGTAGTCTTGTTTGGTTATGGAACCACGTTAATACTGTTCTCACAAAATGAGTTTGGAAGTAGTCACTCCTCTTCAATTTTTCTGGAGTATTTTGAGGAGAATTGATAATAATCTTTCTTTAAGTGTTTGGTAGAATTCAACAGTGAAGCCATCAGAGCATGGGCTTTTCTTTGATAGAGAACTTTTTATTACTGATTCAATTTCCTAACTTATTATTGGTCTGTTAAGATTTTCTATTTCTTCATAATTTAATCTTGATGGTTTGTATGTGTCCAGGAATTTATCCATTTCTTCTATGTTATAAAATTTGTTGGAGTATAGTTTTTCATAATAGTCTCTTATAATCCTTTGTGTTTCTGTGATATTAGTTTTAAGGTCTCCTTTTCAACTTCTAATTTTATTTATGTGAGCCTTCTCTCTTTTCTTCTAACTAACGCTTTATCAATTTTGGTTATCTTCATAATAAACCAACTCTTCATTTCATTGTCCTTTTGAATTGTTTTTTAGTCTCTATTTATTTCTACTCTGAGCTTTATTATATTCTAACTTCCACCAATTTTAGGTTAATTTGTTCTTGTTTTTCTAGTTCTTTTAGGTTCATTGTTAGGTTGTCTATTACAAATCTTTCTTCTTTTTTGATGTAGGCCTCTCTTGTTATAAACTTCCATCTTAGAATTGCTTTTGCTGTGTCACATAGATTTTGATATGATGTATTTCCATTCTTGTTTCTCTCAAGGAAATTTTTAATTTCCCTTTTAGTTTATTCATTGACCCATTGGGATGTTTAGAAACATGATGTTTAATTTTTATGTATTTGTAAAGTTTCCAAAATTTTTCTTGTTGATTTCCAGGTTTACACTACTGTGGTCAGAAAAAGATACTTGCTGTGGTATATGATGTCAATGTTCTTAAATTTATTAAGACTTCTTTTGTGGCCTAACCTGTGATCTATCCTGAAGAATGTTCCATATGCAGTAGAGAAGAATGAATATTCTGCAGCTGTTGAATGGAATGTTCTATAAATGCCTGTTAGGTATCTTTGGTCTATGGCAGTTTAAGGGTGATGTTTCTTTGTTAATTTTCTTGTCTAGATCATCTATCCATTGTTGAAAGTAGGGTGTTGAAGTCCTCTACTATTATTGCATTTGTATCTCCTTTAGGTCTAATATTATTTTCTTTATATATTTGTGTGCTCCAGTGTTCAGTGCATAAGTATAATTGTTATATCCTCCTGCTAAATTGATCCTTTCAAGCATTTCATAAATGTTCTTTGTGGGAGATTTGTTCACAGAGACGATTTATGTTCCTTCGGGGGTGTCACATTTCCTTGCTTCATGTTTTTTATGTGCCTACATTGATATCTGCACATACAGTGGAATAGTAGCTTTTTCCAATTTTATAGAGTAGCTTTCAGAGGGAGAGACTTTTTTCTGCAGAGGGGTTCTAGGATGTTAATTGGATATGGTGCATTGACTATGGCTCTAGGTGGATTCCATATTGTGGTCTCTGTACAGTTTCTTCAGCTGTGATCCTCATCAGCAATGTCTGTATTGCTTCATTGGCTTCAGTCACGGTGACAGTGCAGTTTTGCTGGTGGTGGGGGCACTGGGCTGGTTGTTGGGCAGGTTTGTGTGGGAATGAAGGAACACCAGGCTGTCTAGTAGGCTCTGTAGGGAGGTAGTGCCCTCTGCCAGGTTGGCTGTCA
>NW_012148730.1:3770444-3772360 GCF_000956105.1 Propithecus coquereli
AAGGTATAGGTAAGCTTTTGGAAAAAATTATGCTTTGGGCAGTCCAAGTTGGACATGTATGATAAGAAAGCAGGTGGATAGGTGCGTCTGGAGGTCAAAGCTGGGGAATAAGGCCTGGAGATATAAATTTGAGAAGTCATCAATATGTAGATGATATTTAAAGCCATGAAACAGGATGAATTGCCTGAGGTGAAAGTGTTGATAGAGAAGAGAAGTGGACAAAAGAGACAGCCTGAAGCACAAACACATGATAACTCATTTTTAATGCCCCAAATTTCTCAGACTGTTTCAAAACACACACACACACACACACACACACACACACACACACACACACACGAAGGACAACAGTTATACTTTTAGTACCTAGTTAAATTTAGAAATTGCATATATTTGCAATATGTAACATCACTGGTAAAGGTGAGACTGTTAATAGGCTTAAGGACTTTGGAGGGGCTGCTTGGAGAACCCTTAGGGTCACATAGGACAAAAGCACCATTCACTTTTAATAGCTTTGTGACATAGTAGCTGTAGCATCAAATTATTTGGCTTTGAATTCCAAATACAGTACTCCTATCAAGTAGCCTTGGACGAATTATTTAATTTTGTTGCCCCTCAGTTTCCTTGTTTATGTAATAATAGTATCTACTTCATAAGGTTCTTGTGTGGATGAAATCAGCTAAAATAGGTAAAACATATGGTAGCTCACCAAATGTTCACAATTCTTATCCAAGAATTATGTAACTCTGAGTTTGAAGGGATTCTAGCAGTTTTCTTTTCCAAGCATCCCTCCAGGAATCCTCTCAAGGAACTCACTGCATGATGAGGCAGTCTTTTCTGTATTGACAAGCTCTTGCTGTTGCTTGGGTTGTATTTTTGCATTCCAGAGAGCTGCAGAGTAACTTGCTGCTTCTACTGATAAGTCTTTAAACCCTTGAGTTCCCATGTATTCTTTCATCTTTTGTTCAACCTGCTTCAACTATTCTGTACACAAAATGAATTCCAGACTTCTAACACTCCTAGACTTCATCATCTATAGAAATTGCCATTTTTCAGAGCTCCTTTAAAATTTGCCCTTGAAATTTGTACATCAAGACACACAAGTGTTTGTAATAGTGCAAATGTTAAGCCACATCTGATTTCACCTGAGAGACATGAAGCAAAACAATGAGCCCATTTAGTATTTGCAAGGCTTTTAGGATTGGGAACGTTAAATGGAATAAAGTAAAATGTTTAATTCTTCTGCTAAGTGCAACCTAAAGTAACTTCTCCTCTAAAGATGTTTCTAGCTTGAGCAGAACTCACCTGGCCTTTTGGTGATAGGAAAACCTGTTTATAAATGAGTGATTTGAACATGTGGGTCATAACATATATATGAGAAATATTCTTTCATTTTGGAGTGGCTTTTCATTAAAGGTAGCCTAGCTGGACACCTGTGAAGATTCATAATCCATTATTTATCTTGTGCATTTCTATAGTGCCTGTTGCCATAGTAACCCACTCAGACTGAGATATAAGACAATAAACAAATAAGCTTGGAAAGACCACTAGAGTCAGAGATACCTTGAATCATAATTATTGTACTTTGATCAATAGGACAGTTGATGATGTTCTATTGAAACAAATGATGAATCAACATTACAAAGGCTTCTGGAACAACATACTGTAGGGAAAGACTTCTGAGCTGCATATGAAAAAGCCTGAGTTCAACCCTTGACTCCATCATTCACTAGCTATGCAACCTTGCCAGATTATTTAAACTGAGATTTAGTTCCCACTCTTGAAAACCTGAGATAATAACATCTGCTGCACGCTCAGTATATTTATGCAAAGCAAATGAGAAGACCCTGCAAACAGCTTGTTATATGCCTGGGCAAAAGTGAGATAGTATTCAAAAATGAACGTACCTGCATTAT
>NW_012148730.1:3774218-3786515 GCF_000956105.1 Propithecus coquereli
GACAATTTCTTTCTATTATTAGCAGAGATGGGGTCTTGCTTTTGCTCAGCCTCCCAGAGTGCTAGGATTACAGGCATGAGCCAACATGCCCGGCCTAACAAATGTGTATTGAATTAAGTTGAAGCTCTCTACTAACCTTAGTTTTTGATTCTTACAACTGTGCTGACATTGCAAACTGGGGAACAGAGAACAACTGAATTATTGTGGTTCATATTACCTATGTATAGACTATGAACAATGACTTAGATCTTGAATAATTTTATAATGAAGAATTAGGAAGAGAAAAAATATTCAAGTATGTAACATTTATTATTTGTTACTTGTTTAGAAATAAACAACCAAATTGACATACTGGGACCACTTCCCAACATTAATATAAATATTATTCTGGCTTATAAATAATTAGGAAGAGAAAAAATATTCAAATATGTAACATTTATTATTTGTTACTAATTTAGAAATAAACAACCAAATTGACATACTAGGACCACTTCCCAACATTAATATAAATATTATTCTGGCTTATAAATAAATAGAGAAAGATGAGAAATTAATATAGGACCCTTCATTCTTACACTATATAATAGCATTGACACAATATTTACTTACAAAGCCCAGGCTACCCAAGAGTTTGGCATTAACAACTGTCTCCATGGCCCTGCTTATTCTGAAAAATGAGGGTCTGTCTGACTGGGAGAAAAGAAAAGATGGTTACAGGGAGATAATGTTGTAAGTGCTACCTGTCCACATAGAAGGTAAAGATGAAAAAAATGACTATTTTCATAATGGAATACTATTCAGCCTCGAAAAATAAGGAAATCCCATAATCTGTGACAACTTGGATCAACTTAGAGGACATTATGTTATGTGAAATACGGTAGGTACAGAAAGACTAATACTGCATGATCTCACTTACATGTGGAATCTAAAAAACTTGAACTCACAGAAGTAGAGAGCAGAATGGTGGTTAGCAGAGGCTGATGGGAAGGGGTAGAGGTTGGCCAAAGGATGCAAAATTTCACTTATACAGGAAGAATAAGTTCAAGAGATATATTGACTATAGTTAATAATAATGTATTGTATACTTGAAAAGAGATTGCTTTGTATTGCTAAGAGAGTACATTTTAAGTGTTCTCACCACAAAAAGATGATAAGTATGTGAAGTAATACATATGCTAATTAGATTGATTTAGCAATTCCACAACGTGTACGTATATCAAAACATCATGTGATACACCATAAATTTATACGATTTTTACTTGTCAACTAAAAAATACGTATATATAAATAACAAGCTAAAACCAACTTGTTTCCTTTGGATAATCTTCCCAAGAACATCAGGATGATTTTAAGATGCAAACAGTAATCAGAAAAAGGTTAAATAAAAATATAACACATTACTGATTAAAATGAGCAAATTCTATTACATTGATAAGAATATGAACATTTAAGGTTTGGTATGGGTCCTTCTGAATGTTTTGGAGAGTAACAGAGAAGAATTAACTGAAAGAATTTAAGGTATTCAAAGATATAGCATATTTTGGGGTCTATACTACCTTTATTTTGATTGAGTTTTAAGGAAAGATGCTTTGTTAGTGTATTTTGCTCTTTCCAATTTGATTCCATTTTCTCTTTTTCTTTGAGCTAATTCTTTTGTCCAAAATGTGCAATAAAAACATTGTTGTACATGTTAGCAATTCCTAGATTTATGTGACTTGTATGTCCATGGGCATTTAAAGATAAATTACAAAGCTAAAAAGGTAGAAATAATTTTAGAATGGTGCTTAAAATGATGGATTTGAAACTTTCTCAGATCTATAGAAAATTGCTCTTAGGTAGCAGTTACACTATTATAAGCTAAAATTAATGCAAACCCCAAAACTCATGTGAGAGGGAGTATTGCTCATTGGTCTGAGCCCAGAATTGGGTCTCTTCTCCTGGGCTTTAATCCCAGCACTGTGACTATGAGTAAGTCATTTCCATCTTAACCCCATGGTGCCTCAGTTTCCGAATTTGTTATACAGAAAAAATACTGACCTAACTCATGGAGCCTTAGAGATTTAAAAATGAAATATTACTGCTCTTGGAAAATATGAGCTGCAATAATGCTAATTATTATTACAAAAATAAATGCATGTTCATCATATGGTAATTTAGGCAGAATGAGGTTGGGGAAAGGAGACTCTCAGAGGTCTTTTGTGTCAGTTAAATGAGTCCTCTCTGTTAAGTTGGCTCTCTGAGAGCAGTCAGCTGAATGGAAGATTTGCAAAAACAGTACAGTGATGACAGAGTTAGGGGTGGGAAAGAAGATTAAAAACAATTTTCAGTTAAATGACTCATCTGGACCAGATCGCCGCAGCAACCCGATTCCATGGACCTGTTCAACTGAATCCAGAACTCACAAGCTCTTGAGACAACCTGCAGAGAGTCAGCCCAGCCAAATGTCAGTTCCAGAGCCAGTTAGTCACACTGACATGGCCTCAATCAGCATCCCACCAAATCTAAGATACATAGGAGGATAAAAAACTTGTTATCACAGTTAAAATAGTTAATTTCTTCTTGCACAACTTCTTGCTAATTAAAATTCTTATGTCAATCTTTTAATTATGCATTCAGCCCTTTCTGCCGGACAGTGACCCAAGATACACAGAAGCAACATATCAAACTGGCAATTGAGACTTTTATGGGTTCTGCCTCACCTATCATCCCTGCTTCAGCCAAATAAATATTTATATCATCATCACATAGGGTAGATATACATAAGATTTCATAGACACTAGGATATACATACTATTGTTTTCTAGCAGGGCAATAAAACAGGCTGGTCATGGAACAGTAGAGAATTTAAGTAGACATCAGTTTCAAAGATCATAGACTGAAGCTGCCAGACCAATTTGGGTGCATGAGGAGGAGACTTAGAAAAGAATAACCTAAGAATTTTCTCCAAATGAATGGACAACAAAAAAGAAAGAATAGTAGCAGTCCAGGCCCGGTGGCTCACACCTGTCATACTAGCACTTTGATAGGCTGAGGTGGGAGGATCACTTGAGCCCAGGAGTTGGAGGCAGCAGTGAGCTAGGATGATGCCACTGCATTCTAGCCCGGGCAACACAGTGAGATCCTGTCTCAAAATAAAGTAAAATAAAATAATTGAGGCAGGATTGTATCAAAGAGGCATGGGGGAAATTGTGAGAAAATGTTTGTTGGATATACATAACAGGTGATAACGTAGAAAAATAACATTTAATTCATGTTTCAAGGGGCCATTTTGAAATGATCTTTAAAAATTGTCTCATCGGAAGTTTGGTTTTTTTTTTCTTTAAATCAGTGGCTGAAATCACATGAGATTGGTTTTGGCTTTCCTCTGTCCTTGCCATCCTTCACTGGGTTGACAGAATGACCTTTTTACCTAAAATGCAAATATATAATGTTCCTTCCCAGCTTAAAAATTTTTAATGTTTCTTGTTTTCCTACTTCACGAAGACCCAACTTCTAAACTGTAATTCCAAGGCACTAGTCTAAGATCTCGTCCCTGCCTCATCACCCTATGTTTACTGCTTTAAACTTTATTTCATTTCCATAACTTTCAGGATAAAGTCCAACATCCTCAGGATGATTGATGCCTACCTCCAGCCACCTAGACTACCACTCTTCATTCAACTGCAGCAGGATTCAAATATAAATAGAAGTTCTAACAGCTTTTTTTTCCTGCTGCCTAATAAATTGTTTTTCACAGCCCCAACTGGAGTACATGTACCCCTCTTTGAATTAGCTTATAATAACAATAATGACAGGAAAATAAATTTTGATGTATATATTACATGAGTTCAACCAATGGTAATAGATGCCAAATATATGCCATAGAATAATCTAGACACTGTAGACACAGCAATGAGTAAGACAGATTTCTGTTCTTGAATGTACATGCTTAGTGGGGAAGCGTAAGCAGGAAACAAGATAATTGTATAACTTGATTAAAAGTAGCGTGAAGAGATAATGTGTGGTATACTAAGAAAATAACAGGTCTTAGAATTAGGTAATAATGGTTGGAATTCATGACTGACTACCTAGAAGTTCTGTGACCTTAGGCAAATAACTTAATCATTCTGAACTTCACATTTCCTCCTCTGTAAAATGAGGCTAAGTCCCATCTCAATAGCATCCTTGTAAGAATTAAAGAAGATAAATGCCTAAGTGGTAATATTTTTCTAAAGACTTTGCAATACCCAATGACTCCCACTTCATCGCTAACCACCCCTCCTCCCAAATATATTGCATATTCCACATGGGAGACCAATCTGTCTAAAATGCATGCATCTCTAGGTCAGGAAACATACTTTTTCTATCTCTAGTGCCACTGTGTTTGGACCATAGTGAACATTCTTTAAATGCTTGTTAAAAAAAAAAAAAACAATAATTAAATGTGTTTAGTCAATCATGAATGGAAAATCAACCCAACCATTTCTCCATCCATCTTCTCAAACACTGGTTTTAAGTCATATTCATGCACCTTACAATTAAGTTGAAGTATTTTTTAAAAAGGAAATTTAAAGATTTTTGACTTGAATCTTTCTATAACAGACTCTCAAGAATCATTTTGTAGTTACCACTCTATAAACCAGATGCCTCATAAAATATCGATGTTTAACACATTCATTTTCTCAACATTATTATTGACCTTTGCTTTCTTACTGACCTCAAATTTTATACATTTAATTCTTTCTCTTTATGAAACACAGGTCTTCTTCAATAATAAAATGATTTTCCATAGTTTAATAGGTAATTGCTGATGGGGTACAGATGGCAGTGGCCCAGTACAAAGGTCATAGAGCACATCAAATGTATGAGTAGATATTATTAACCTTGTTCTCCTATTTCCTTTGCCTTTCTGCCTTTTTTCTTCTTGTCATGTATTTTAGGTAGTAGAAAACTGGATATCTTCAAAACTAAAGTAAAAATGTAAAACAATAACAGAGATTTCCAAATACTTACAAAATCAGGATGCTAATTTGTAGCCTAACAAGAGCCTATGAGCCCCTCCTTAGTGTAGGGTTGCTATTTCCCTGAGCACAGGGGTAAATTGGGCCTTTGCTGATCCTGGTCAGTAATCTCATTTCTTCAAAACATATGCAAGTTAGTGCTTCCAAAAATGTGCAGGTCCAGAATTATCTATAATATTTGTAAACATCTCAAATATCATGATTTTAAGCTATAAGCATCAGAATATTAAATCAAATCCTATTTTAGACTTTTGAAACTTCAATTTTTCAATTAAACTTTTTATTTTGAGATAATACTGGATTCACACGCGGTTGCAGGAAATAATTCTGTGAGATTCTGTACCTTTACCCATTGTCTCCCAATATTACAAGTTTAAAATTGATAATATACTTTAAACTAAAATGTGGTTTAATAAAATTTCAAAGGACATCATCAGACCTGACAGCTTCTCTTTGTCAATGGTGAGGGGTTAGTAACAACGTCGAAAGGATATTTCATAGGACAAATGAGAGCCCAATCATCTGGTAATCTTCATACATCCCTACACTAACATCTGTCCGCTTCTTATCCCCTGCCCATGCTTCTTCCACCTCCGCACCATCGTGTACACTGCTCCCACGATCATCTTCACACCAGCCTCACACCTCTCCGAAAGACAACATGCTCTTCAGAGTCTAGACTAAGTTCATTCTCCAGACTGAACAGAACTTATTAATTATAGCCCTATTTCAGCCAATTCAAATCTTTTTGGAGAGCAGGCAAAATAAAATTCATATATGACTGAAAACATGTGTCTTAGTCTCCTAGGGCCGCCATAACAAAATACTATAAACTAGGTGGATTAAATAAACAAGCAAAAAAATTGATAGTTCTGGAGGCTAGGAAGGCTGAGATCAGGGTCCCAGGGTACGGTGAGGTTCTGATAAGGTATCTCTTCCTAGATCACAAACAGCCACCTTCTCAGTGTGTGATCACAGAGACTTTCCTCAGTCTGTGTCCATGTAGAGAAAGATCTGTCGCTTTTGCTCATCCTGTAAGGCCACCAATCTCATAGGATTAGAACCCATCCTATGACTTCATTTAAACTTAATTACATTCTAAAAGGCTTATTCCCAAATACAGTCGCATTGGGGGTTATGGCTTCAATATACGAATCAGGGGTAGGGTGTGTGCACAATTCAGTCAATAACAGCATATCTCTGGCTTAAAGAGTAAACATATACTGCCTAGTAACATCTTTTTTTTCCTTAGGCACATCTTTTTTTAATTAAAAATAATTCATTGCTTTTCCCATCACAAGAAAACTCATGTTATTAAAAAAATTATAAAATGACTGGGTGTGGTGGTTCACATCTGTAATCCCAGCACTTTGAGAGGCCACGATGAGAAGATTGCTTTAGGACAGAAGTTCAAGACAAGCCTGGGCAACATAGCAAGACCCCATCTCTACAAAAATAAAAATTTCAAAAAATTAGCTGGGAGCGGTGGCGTCAGTAGTGTGCGTCTGTAGTCCCAGCTACTAGGGAGGCTGAGGCAAGAGGATTGCTTGAGTCTGGGAGGTCGAGGTTGCAGTGAGCTGCATTAGCAACACTACACGTTAGCCTGGATGACAGAGATTACATCTCAAAAACAAAAAACTCTATAAAATGAAAGTAAGCCAAAAGAAGAAAATAATAATAACACCCCTGTCCAAATAGATCAACTGCTAACACTTTGCTGTATGTATTTCCAGATATTTCACAATGTATACATTCCTACTTTTAAAAACTGGAATCATATTATGCATGCTATCCATACTTTTTCATAATCTGACTTATTATTATTTATATATAATATTTGAAAGGCTGTGTAGTATTCCATTGCATGAATAAACTGTAACTTGTGGAAGACCTTTTCTACTTTTTGACGTTAATTTATACTTATTATAAACATGAATATCCTAGTATGTCCATCTTTGTCCACTTATTCAATAATGTACTTAAGATAAATTCTTAGAAATTGAATTACTGAAAAAAGAGTGCTATGATTTGAATGTCCGCTCCAAAAATTCTTGTTGAAACTTAATCCTTAATGTGGCATTATTGAGAGGTGAGATCTTAAACAGGTGATTGGGTCACGAGGGCTCTACCCTCACAAGTCGATTAATCTATTTATGTATTAATGGGTTAATGGTTTAATGGGATCATCATGGGAAAGGACCTGGTGGCTTTATAAAAAGAGAGAGAGAGACTTGAGCTGGCATATTAGCACTGTCTGTCCCCTCTCCTTCTGACATCCTGTGCCAACATGGCTCTATAAAGTCCCTACCATCAAGAAGGCCCTCACTTTGGACTTTGCAGTCTCTAGAATCGTAAGAAATGAATTTCTCCTCTTTATAAATTACCCAGTTTCAGGTATTCTGTTATAAGCAACATAAAATTGACTAAGGCAAAGAAGATAAATTTTTTCCCAAGATATTTTAATAAAGATTACCAAATTGACCTACTGAAAAAAATTAATATTGACAACCACCAGCAATATGAAAGGTGTGTATCCCACTAAGAATAAAGTCAGTATTCTTACTATTTGACAATTTAGTAAGCCAAAAATATCTTGTTTTAATTTTCACAGTATTGATTACTAGTACAATTAAACATTTTTTTCACATTCTATTGAGAGTTCATGTTCTCTGTTTTGAATTTCCCTGGCCATATTTCTTGCCCACACTTTTTGAAATGTGTATGCTTGTCTTCTCCTTTTTGATTTGTTATACATTGAGTAATTGTTTAAAAATTATCACTGATAATTTACGGAGCATTTTTGAGAAACTGAAGTCTCCCTTTTCTGACTAAATAATGAAGTCACTCACAAAATGTTTGTAATTCTTCTGTGACCAAAAGGTCAGGTCATTCTAGTTTTTATTCAACATCAAATTCCTTTACAGAGATTCTAGTTTTAAAAAAGGTGAATATTGAGAGTCTCACTGCATCATGTCCTTGACGCAGTGACAATCTCAAGGGGTAGCATAACAAAGCCAAATTATTTAATTTGAAATCTCATTTCCTATTATAAAAAATATTTTCCACTGAATTTACTAACATTATAATATTTAGAAACTAATTTATGCTATAATCTCACTGGAAACCTATAAGTATTCTTAGTAGAGAAAAACAGAAATTCTTATAAATAACACATCTTAATATTATCTGATTTTTGAAGTAAATGTGAGTTAAACATTTATTTCATATATGAAGTAAATAGACATTTTTGTTAAAGTAGAATTGCAATTTGGAGGTGAAATAAAAAGTAACTTGGTGGCCTATAGTCACCCAATTTATAAAATAGCTCCACAATATTTCTGAATGTTTCAAATATTTTAGTTCAGTTCTTAAGACTTATAAATGTTATCAGTGAACTTACCGTGTGTATCCTGGTAATAGAATTTGGTTGATTGATGTATATATCCTTTAGTAAGGTACTTTAAACATTCTCAGGATAATCTTTCCACACTAAGCACAAGCATAAGAAATTCCACAAACAACAAATACTTAGGAACTATAATCCATCGACAACTATGGTGACATACACCAAGGTTTTAATTGGTGAACACTCTCAGTCTGGTATGAATAGATTTGGGTACTAATTCTAGTATGCTACAAACATATTAGCTAGGTGACTAGCCATGTATAAAATTAGTCAAGTTTGTTCCGATGATCACTGAGGTAGTTAGTTTTATATGTCAATTTGTCTAGGCTATAGTATCCACTTATTTAATCAAACACTACTCGAGGTGTTGCTATGAAAGTACTTTACAGATCTAATTAACATTTATACTCAGTTAACTGTAAGTAAAGAAGATGAGAATGTGGGTTTCATCCAATCAGTTGAATACCTTAAGAACAAAAATTGAGGTTTCCCTGAGAAGAACAAATTCTGCCTCAAGACTCCAGCAGCACCTCATGCCTGAGTTTCCAGCCTGGGGCTTGCCCTATAGATTTCGGACTTACCAGCCCTCACAATCTTGTGAGATTGTTTCTTTAAAAAATTCCATAAAATAAAGAGCTCTCTCTCTCTCTCTCTCTCTCTCTCTCAGTTGACCCTTGAACCACGCAGAGGTTAGGAGTATTGACCAGTCCTGTGCCACTGAACATCTGTATATAAGTTTTGACTCCCCCAAAACTTAACTACTAATAGCCTGCTCAGGGGTAGCAGAGGCAGAAGGAAATACATGTATAAGAGGCCCCTAGCAGTCCAAACCTGGGTTGTTCAAGAGTTAATTGTGTGTGTGTGTGTGTGTGTATGTATCTCCTATTCTGTTTTTCTGAAAATCCTGATACGATCACTAATACCACTTTTAGTGCCAGCATTCCATTACTCTATCAAAATGAATTATGGGCCAGGTGCAGTGGCTCACATCTGTAATCCTAGCACTTTGGGAGGCTGAGGAAGGAGGATCACTTGAGGCCAGGAGTTCAAGACCATCCTAAACAACACAGCAAGACCCTATCTCTATAAAAGTATATAAAAAAAAATTAGATGGGTGTGGTGGCACATACCTGTACTCCCAGCTACCCAGGAGGCTGAGGCAAGAGGATTGCTTTAGCCCAGGAGTTCGAGGTTGCACTGAGCTACGATCACACACAACTGTGCTCTATCCTGGGCAACAGAGTGAGAGCCTGTCTAAAAAAAAAAAAAAAAAAAAAAAAAAAAATAATTAAGAAGGCCACCACAACTGCTTGGTTATGGAAGACAAACAATTAAAAGGTAACTTTTCCCTAGTCTTCTAAGTTAGAACAAAGTATGCTAAAGGGGGTTACTTTTCTAAAGAAAAAAGTGTGTGTTTGTGTGTACATGTGTGTAGAGATAGAGTGTTTCTGTTATGGACAGAGACAGAGATAGAAATAGACAGCGTTCTGATATCTAACTTTTGAAGAATTATTTCTTGCATCTTTATTGTTGAAAGTAAATTCAGCTCTGAGGAAAGATGTCAAAGTGACAGGGCTAGACACTGAAGTTCTCTATCAACGGCTGTCTGGTGTGGTAAGGCAAAGAAAGTGCACATTTCTCATGCAAGGCACTGCACAGTTATAGATCTCTAAATACTTAAACCACTCCTGAAAAATGATGGATTAGTCACTGTTGAGTACAGAGAGTCTGACTCAATATTAATATACTCATAATATTATTGAATGTGGTCAAACTCGCAATCCCATAAAAGGCATATAACTGTGCTAATTTGGATCGCGTGCACAAACATTTAATCACCAATTTACCAGTAATGAAATCAGCACCACAAAATAGGATTATTAGTAGTCAATATAGGAGTACAAAATGCACTTCAATAATAGACATACATTCCTTTCTGCAGCCTCTACACATGACACGAAAGAATGATTGGAAGACCCCTTTCTATTAGAGGGTTTCTTACTTTGTGTTAACAAAGGCGTTGAAGACAGCCAGCTAAAGACTATACCAGGCACACAACTGTAGTCAGTTTATTAGCTTGCTGCATGTAGCAAGGGGAATGCATGGAGGTGTCTCAAAGGAGTTCGGGTGCTGGGGGCAGGGGTGCTTAAGGAATTTTGGACGCTGAACTTAGTTTAGTAATAAAGTGGTATTGGAAGGAATTTGACCAATTTTTTAAACTAAGGGGTAGTGGGGATACCGAGTGAAATTCTTCTTTTTTTAAATTATTTTTCAATTTTGATTTTTTATTTTTTTGTAGAGATGGTATCTCACTATGTTGCTCAGGCTGGTCTCAAGATAGTGGGCTCAACTGATCCTCCCACCTTGGCCTCCCAAAGTGCTGGGATTACAGGCATGACCCAATGCACCCAGACCGAAATCTTTAGAATACACACTTCTCTGCAGACAGAGTTACTGTTGTTAGTGTTAGATCTGTTTGTCTGTGCTTTTCTCGAGAAAATATAGATCGGAAGGAGTTGATGTTCAAGACTGAAAGCTTTAATACTCTGTGATGATGGTTTGGTTTGGTACAGTTTGTTTTGGAGTCATAGTTTTTCAGGTGCTGTTTCTCTTTCGCTTCTCAATTCCCCCTCCAAGCAGAGCTGCCAGCAGGACCATTTTTCATTTTAATGCCCCCACCCCCACCTTCTAATCATTCTTCAACCTAAGCCGAAGAATATGCCATTATCTTCTGGGGATTGGATCAATCCAGATACCTAGCACTATTTGATGGGTCATGATCATGTAACGTGTTTTTGATGGTAGTTGCTTTGATCTCTACAGGCATCAGGTCTTCTTATTCTTTGTGTTGGATGATCAATTGTTATATCATCAGGCATGACAGCAGGAGCACAACAGCACTTAAAACTCTGGACTTCACACATTTGGCCACTGCAACACAGACAAACACTAAGACAAGGATTATTATTAAAGTTTGAAAGGTACTTCAAAACCACAGTCCTAGAACTCCAAATCCATGCCACGAAAATATGCCCAGAATCTATTTTTTATTTTCCTTAACAGATTGCTTTCCCCTTCACCTTGATATGGACACGTATTGCTCAACTTTTCCAGTTCGAATCTCCAAAATACTATGTCTGAACAAAATCTGATGCTGAATTAAAAGATATCATATATGAAGAGAATCAACTATGAAACTTAATTTAAAAAGTTTCTGCCTGAATATTTTATAGTGCCCAACTTCTAGTTATTATTTAAAACCCAGTATTAAAATTTTGATTTTGTTATTTTGGTTTTTGTGTTATCCAGTGTCAGCGAATGCCTATTTATTAGAAAGTCAAGAAATATTGGAATAATTTAGATGTTGTAAAATATTTGTAGACGAAAACAGTAAATGCAGACTCTGGGGTTACCTATGCTTGGTTTACTAGCTATATGAACTTGGTCAAGTTTTTCATATTTTTTGTTTTATAAATTCTATTGTGTATATTGAAGGTACCCAACACGATGTTATAAGACACATATAGGTAGTAAAATGACTAGTGAAGCAAGTTAACATATCCATCATTTCACATAGTTACCCATTTTTTCTGTGTGGTGAAAATAGCTAAAATTTACTCATTTGGCAAAGATCCCCAATACAACACAATATAATTAGCTATAGTACTCATGTTATACCTGTTACTTTGTATCCTTTGAACTACATCTCCCTGTTTCTTCTCCCTGCCAAGAGCCCTGGTAACCGCTATTTTATTCTCTATCTTGGTGTATTTGACTTTAAAGGTTTGTTTTTTTTTTTTTTTTTAAATCTCTGTGTCTCAGTTTTCTTATCTGTAATATGGAAACATGAATAATGTCTACCTCAAAGGGTTGTTATGGAGAGTAAATGAG
>NW_012148730.1:3786565-3790714 GCF_000956105.1 Propithecus coquereli
TTTAAAACCCAATTTTAAAATTTTGATTTTGTTATTTTGGTTTTTATGTTATCCAGTGTCAGTGAATGCCTATTTATTAGAAAGTCAAGAAATATTGGAACAATTTAGATGTTGTAAAATATTTGTAGACGAAAACAGTAAATGGAGACTCTGGGGTTACCTATGCTTGGTTTACTAGCTATATGAACTTGGGCAAGTTTTTCTTATTTTTTGTTTTATAAATTCTATTGTGTATATTGAAGGTACCCAACACGATGTTATAAGACACATATAGATAGTAAAATGACTAGTGAAGCAAGTTAACATATCCATCATTTCACATAGTTGCCCATTTTTTCTGTGTGGTGAAAACAGCTAAAATTTACTCATTTAGCAAAGATCCCCAATACAACACAATATAATTAGCTATAGTACTCATGTTATACACTGGATCTCTAGACTTTTTCATCCTACATACCTGTTACTTTGTATCCTTTGAACTACATCTCCCTGTTTCGTCTCCCTGCCAAGAGCCCTGGTAACCGCTATTTTATTCTCTATCTTGGTGTATTTGACTTTAAAGGTTTGTTTTTTTTTAAATCTCTGTGTCTCAGTTTTCTTATCTGTAATATGGAAACATGAATAATGTCTACCTCAAAGGGTTGTTATGGAGAGTAAATGAGTTTCTAAAGCACTTTGATCAGTGACTGGTACAAAGTAAGCACATTAGGAGTGCTTGCTAACTGAACTTTTAAAAAAGGATATACTAAATGCATTTTGTTTTACCATGTGTCCTTCCTATCAGGTCCCTAAAGAACAAAGAATTAAAAAACAATGGTCCCCCAATTTTAATGGGCATTGAAATCGCCTGAGAACATTTTTAGATATTCCTAAACACCAACCCAGACCTACTAGACCAAAATTTCCGAGCATGGAGTCTGGCAAATCATCATTTTAAACAAGCATCTCAGGTGGTCTCTGTATCACCTTTGGTAAGAATTGTAGCACAGCCTTGTCTGGTAAAAGGGTTCACTATGAAGATGATCACAAATACTTAGATTTCTGGATATCATCATATTTTCTCTTGTTAACTACAGCAAAGAGTAACTGAAAAAATAAAACTGATCATATATTAACACATATAATAACAAAAATATAGGAGGAAAGTCATTTATAAAACTAAAATATAATGTGCCTTTAGAAGAAATGGTACATATTATATCACAGCCATAACACTAACTTAACTTGCATTCTCTCTTTATATATTGATTCATTCCATAGGTATTTATTGAGTGCATACTACATACTAGGTGACAAAGACTCTCTCCTTAACCAAACTTTAATAAGGCTTCTCTGAACCCTCTTCTTAATTAGGCTTTAACTTTTGGGCTTCCCTGTTAGTCTTTGCATCTCCTAGTTTTAGCAAAAATCCTGTCAAGTTGGTTAAATCAGAATCCCCACCCTAGGTATCCCATAACCCTCAATATCTGACCAAATTACTCATTTTCTACCATCCCCAAGGTGGTATTAGATCACCTTGGCCTGCCTTCAGCAAGAATCCTCTTAGATGAGTTTAACAAGAATTGTACTACCCAGGAAGCACAGGGCTGCAGGCAGGGAAGCAACCCAGGGCCCTCCTCCCACCTGTTCTGGGTATTTGCCCCTGAGCCAGGGAAGTGGGGCGGCCCCGAGGGAGGAGCCAGTGGCAATGACCCAGGCCTGGATGCCCCCTCAGGCTGGGAGCCCCATGGCATTTGAGATATGGAAATTGGTAAGATAAATCCTAGTCAGAAACCCCAAAACAATTTTAATTTTCAGAGAAGAATAAAGGAGAAACTCTGTCAGCACCAAAGAAGGAATCAAAGCAGATAAGTGTCACAGATTACCACAGTCTACCCAACCAAACTGAGATCTTGATGGGAGAGAAAAACTCTCTCCATATTTATTTCGTAAAGTAAACCAACCTTGGAGATCCTTGCTGTTATGGTTTGAAGTGCGAGAAAAGACCACTTAAGACCGAAACTGAGCCAAATTATGAGTCTTTATTAGCTGGCCAGCGACTACCCTCTGCACCGCCACAGACGGCTGCACAGAGAGCAGTCCCGAGCCAGGAGAGACCAGCTCTTTTAAAGACAAAAACCACACACTGATAAATCATCTAATTGCTTGCATAAGCACAGTTACAGAAGCAAGAAAGCGTTAGTCCTAACCATGGTACAATCTTATCTTGGGCCGACATGGTCTGGAAGGTTTTGGGAATTCTCCCCTTTCCTTAGATGAGTTCCGTAGGAGTTTACAAGTCACAGCTGCAACTTTACTTTGAAGCAAGTATAACGACATTAATCTTAGCTAAAATACATTTGACATCTCATCATCCAACCCATATCACCTTCCACACAGGAAGCACTGCTGGGCCGCTCAGTGCTCCGGGGCGCTCCGACCCTCTGGCCCAGGCTACTATTTTATCTCGTGGACACCTGTGTGAAAGGCACCATTTTCTTCCTTACATTCTTAGGTGCCCTAACGAAGGCGAGATAGCAGGTTCGGGGTCAGTAAGGGTCAGCTGAAAACTTTCCACTCTCTTAAGCAAGCAAGCAAGCATAATACAGAAGCCAATGGCTGGTTATTTGCTGCTTATGGTCTCTAGGCCCTAACACTTGCCTGGGTGCCAGTGATGGCATCCAGCCTGATGGGGGCCCCTGTGCCAATGGCCTAGCATAGGAGCCACTGGCAAGTGTTTCCGTCCCAGAAAGGGACTCCTTTTGCATACCTGCCTCACTGGTGCAGGTTGAGGCTCTTTCTGAAACCATCAGGGCTTCACCTCTGCTGGAAAAGATATTTCCGGGAATTCAAAGTCCTGCTACATAAGGGAGACCAGATTCTGAGGGCAAGGCTGAGATCCTGATCTCTAGGAGGCGCTAATGCTGGAAACACACCCAAAGGGCTGATTCACATCTTGGTGGGCAGATCCCAAAGGCAACAGTCTGGAGGCACAGTGATGCTCAGCCTGGAAACCATGAAGTCACTTAAAACAGAGGATACTAATTCCAGTGCTCGCTTCTCACACACAGTGATGACCAGACTGGATGCAGCCACGCAATCACTGGAAATAGGTCGGGAGACTGTCCAAGAACCTGTTTCTAGACCTATGTGAACTTTGTGATCTGGACCTCAGTGCAGGGAGGTGGGACTGTGTCCAGGAGCCCTGGCTCAGAAGCCCTATCTGAATCCTGCCTTTTTACCCTTGTAGCTAGAAGGTAACAAGTGTTTTCAGTGCTCTGTCTTCACTTCTACGTAGAGACTTGTTTAAAGATTCAAAATGAGTTCTAACAAAAAATAAATTTAAAAACTAAATAAATAAATAAAGATAATTATACTGCCCTCTAAGTACTTTTCCATCCACAGACCCATTATCCTGTTTCTTGACTATAAATCCCCACGTTTCCTTGTTGTATTGAGAATGGAGCTCAGTTCTATTCTGAGGTCTCTTTTCCTCTGTTGTGATAGTTCTTGAAGAAAACCTAGTTTTACCTCTTTAAATACTGTACAGCGCTGGTTCTCCTTGACATAATCACTGTGCTAAACCCAATGAATTCATCTCATGAATAAAAATGATGAAATGTACTACACGAAAGCATTTAACTTTTGTTTAAGGTGTATCTTTGACTCAGTGAACACATTTTGCTTTTGCTGGAACACTCCCTGAAATCTTTCCATAATCTTATCACTGATTCCAGCAACTCTTGAATTTGATCCCCCCAAATTAATATGCTATAAAAGGTATATATTTAAAACAAAGAAACAAAAAATCCCTATCACTCACTTTTATCTGTTCTCCTCTCCATTCCTTTTTTTGTGTCATTCCAAAGGTATTCTATACATATACCTAAATGTATTTTTCTGTACATATATGAACTCTATTTCCCACAATAGTAATATGCTATACATATAGTTCTGTATCCCTTTAACATTATATATTGGGGATTCTCCCATTCAGTCCTGACAGATCTGCTTTAATTTTTTATTAGTGGTGCCATAGTATCTCATTACATGAATGCACAATAACTTATTAAAGAATTTTCTGCTAATAAACATCTAGTTTGTTTGAAATTTTTTGCTACTGCAACTAATGATACAATGAATATCTTAGTGTACAAGTATGCATGAGGT
>NW_012148730.1:3791891-3805279 GCF_000956105.1 Propithecus coquereli
GCTAGGATTACAGGCGTGAGCCACCGCGCCCGGCCGGCAAGCCGATTCTTGATCATAGGATTGAGCTTGGGAAAGCTGGGGACCCTGTACAACTGGAAGATTCAACTTAAGCTCCTGCGGACCTGGAGAGACTACATGAGATCTCAGAAGTTGCAATGGGAGACTCAAGCCTTGGAAAATGATCTTAGAGGAGAAAAAGAATGTCAGCATTGGCACGGTGTGGAGATCCTGAACAGAGAGGTGGCTCGAACAAAGGAGGAAACTAGGAAGAAAAATGGGTGAGCTGCTGAGGGCAGTATCACTAAGGAAACTCAGCGCAAATGGGTCATCAGACATCAGTCTCCCTGAGGAGGCAACAGCCATGGTGACTACCGTGCCCTTTTTGTTAGAAAAGCCTCCCTTGGGGAGCAATGGTTGTATGTCCAGCCCTCCCCCAGGAGCAACAACAAACGGCAACTTGCAGTGTCCTCTTCAGAATGTCCCTGTGAACACACCTGACAATAAGCAGGACAAGACCCTGGATGCCGAGCCCTCCCAACAGCCTGGCAGCAGCAAGAAGCTCAGAATCACATGTGAGAAGGCAGAACCCATTTGCATGGGTCATTTCTCCAATCGCCTTGTCTTCCAGTAACAGCTGATTGAAAAGCAAAAGAAGAAATTTCAGGAACAGCGGAAAACAATTCTCGAGCTGAAGGAAAACCAGTGGCTGGCAGAGGATCAGTGGCCAGCGGAGCGAGAAGTCACAGACACACACACAGGCCCCTGCTGTCAAATCCCAGAGGAGAAGAGGAACCAAAGGGAACCTGCCAGATGCTTCCGAATTCCCTTGTTGCTTCCCCTGGGACTGAAGGCAGTAGAAGTGACTCCCACAATTCTCTCTGGACCCAGAAGGAACCCAAAGCAGCTAATGGCAACCGATCCCATACTGAAAGCTATGGAACAGAAAGCAATTCAACCAGCTGAACCTACTAGGCAAAGCTTGGCAGAAAGGAAGAAAAAACAAGAAGAGAAAATGGCCAGATTATAGGTCGCAGAGGAGGAGCATCAGAAAAGGGAGGCAGAAGAAAAGGAGGGAGAACTTGACAGAAAATGAGAAGAGACTGAAGGAAATAAAAGAACTAGAGTAGAAGAAGAGAATCAAGACGAACCAGCAGCCGGAAGCAGTAGCCAAAGAACACTATAAAAAGGTCTTGCTAAGAAAAAAAAAGGTCTAGAGCCTTGGAAGAGATTGAGAATGCAAAGCAAGCAAAACATGCAGGTGACAGAAGAACGTCACTCTTTGGTCTCACGGAGGAAATGCCTGCTGACCTGGTTGCAGTATAGTCAGGAAAGTCTGGCCCAGGCTGATCCATTTTATTCCCAAATATTTCTTAGCAGAGTCATCCAGAGCTGGCTACAGAACCTGACTCATCTGGAGGAAGAAGTAAGAAAACTTTGTGTACATTTTCATCAGATTTTCAGGGCCTGGTTTAACATGGTCAGGGAGGCAAAGATCGATGATCAGAGCAAGCACTAGACTACGGCAGAGCACAGTGACACAAGGATTCTCTGGATCGCATTTTGGACATGCAAAGAGTTTGCAAAACTCAGGAAAGAGGAAAGACTAAAAGAAGAATGGAGAGAGCAGCTCCGTAGGAAGGTAGCTGAGATTCTTCCAAACTTCCAGGTGCTGGCACCCAGAAGTGACTATTAGTTAGATATCAGCAATCAGATAATTGGCCCTCGAGTGAGATAAGTCTTTGGTGTGCAAGTCAACACACACTGGTACAGTGCTTACAATGGGAATCTATTGGTCCATAGTTTGCTTATGTTTTTTCTACCCACCCACAAACCTACATACACCTGGTTTATTTTCTGTGAAAGAGTTCTTGTGTCAAAGGAATTGTCCAGGGAACTTTCATTTCCTTCTTTGATTTTTCCTGGATTGCCAGTCATTCACTACAGCATTTATCACACTGGGATCATCCAAAGGAACAGTCTAGAACTCCACCGTTCAATGTATCCTATATATTCTTGGCATAGTAATCTTCAAAAAGGACAAGTGTTTGCCTGCCTGAGCCTGGGAAGAAAAATGTGTCCTCATAGCTTCACATGAGTTGTTGATAAATGTACCTTTAATTAAATAGAAATAAAAAGTAGTGAATACTTAGAAAAGGAGGCATGAGTAGTCAGTCTTCTGGAGCCTTAGCCTCAGTCACGGGCATCTACTAGACCCTGTCCTTTTTCACCACCTGTGAAGGCAAACCACAACCAAAAGGTACTTCACACAGAGGGCAGCAGCTTAACCCGATTTCAGAGAAACTGGGGCACCAAAGATACTTCTCTTCAGTGCACCTTGATAAGCAGGAAGGAAATTCCAAACTCTATTAAAGACAACCCAGCAAGTCATTAAAACATCTGTTCACGCACCCAATTGCAACTGCTAAATAATACACTCAATTTGTCTCCTAGTCTTCGGCTCAGTTTGAACTAGATATTAACATACCTATCTTGAATTCAAAGAATGTTTGAATCTTTAAGATGCTATAAAGACTGATAAAATACTCTCTTCTGTGAACTGTCTTAGAGAATTACCTGCTAGAACAAAAATTTTCATTACAAAATACATGTTTATTATAACAAATTCAAGTAGTCCATAAATGCACACAGTAAAATGAGAAAGTCCTTTGTAGCCCTAAGGTAACTACTGTTATTTGGTACGTTGAAAATTTGAGTTGGCAAAGTAAACTTCTGTGGTTTTTTCAAGTGAAAAAATAAAAAAAAAGTACTTCCCTGTACCAAGATTATTTTTAAAACTATACCATACTTTTGTCTAGTAAGTTTATGGCTTCATTTTTATTTTATTAATTTATTTTTTAAGACAGAGTCTCACTCTGTTGCCCTGGGTTAGAGTGCCGTGGCATCATCATAGCTCACAACAACTTCAGACTCCTGGGCTCAAGCGATCCTCCTGTCTTAGCCTCCCAGTAGCTGGAACTACAGGCACCTGCCACTGCGCCCAGCCAATTTGTTCTATTTTTAGTAGAGACTGGGTCTTGCTCAGGCTGGTCTCGAACTCCTGATCTCAAGCAATCCTCCCACCTCAACCTCCCAGAGTACTAGGATTATAGGCGTGAGGCGCCATGCCCAGCCCCGCATAGGGATTATTTTTCGCTGGTTTTTTTTTTTTTCAATTTGAAGTGTCACCTTTATTGTGTACTAAATTTTCATTTGTATTTGGGTCGATTTCTGATTTCTCTATTCTGTTCCATTACTCTGTCTCTCAAATTCTGTTTATCTCATTCTTTAATTGCCATAACTATATGATATGTGGTAGTATCCGGTAGCACTAGGCTCCCCTGCTTCATTCTCTCTTCTAGAATTTTCCTAACTTTTCCTACACATCTGTTTTTCCATACATAGTTTTGTGTCATCACATCTAGTTTTTGAAAATTCTCTTGCAATTTTATTGGGATTACATTTAATTTATACATTTGTATTTTTAGAGTATTGACATCTTTAAAATGTTAAGTCTTCTTAGCCAAGAATATGATATTCTCTCATTTCTCAATTCTTCTGTTAAGTCTGTCATTATCAAAGTGACCAATAGCAAAACTTTATTGCAGTGCAGATGCAAGCCTGTAGAGTAGGTTTATTCACTAGGTAAATGACTGATTCCAACACAAAAAGCAGCCCAGCATTATAATGCATTTCATAATTGGGCATTACAAAAATTTTAAATGAATATAGTCCATGGATACGTTAAACTTGTGAATACTTAGGGCCTATTGTAAAATCAGTTATACATTTCCTTTTTATCCAGGAAAGCTACTGAATGATAACTACATACGGTAAAAAATTCACATTGTGACATGAACATTACTTCAAATTTCACTGTCAAATACCACCAATAAAAGCCCCCCAAATTAGTTTTATAGGTGTCTGTCAATTAGTAAATGTTAATGAATTATATCACACTTAATGAATTATATTCAGAGTAAGTGAATGAATGATCTATTGGCTGGCTTTCTCTTGGGCCTTAATGCTCAAATTGACATTGTTGTCAACGCAATACATAACTTCCATTTATGGCTATTGTCTTACAGGTGACAGCAGATGAAACATTTTCCATAATCTATTTTACCTTCCCTTCCCATCTGTTAGAGTACACGCTATCACAATATGCCATGGGATTAATCTGCCCCAAATGTACTCTTGTCATATTGAGAATGCTTTTCCTGTATTTTCCAAATTCCTTGATGTCCTTCAACTTGTTTCTCAGAAAGTGCATATGGTATTGGTCCAGAATGTTCTCCATACTCCTGTCACATTTTACATTTAAATATGCAAATAGAATCAAGACTTTCCCTCTTTAAAACTCTTCATTGCTTCCCCTTTGTCCTCCTGACAAATTCCAAATTCCTTATCATAGATTACAAGGTCTTTCAAGATCTGGCTGCTACTTATTAATACTTTTTCAAGCGTCATTTTTTACCACTGCACTCAACGCAGACCACTTTAAGTCACTTAACTGACTACACTCTCTCTGACTTCCAGTGAAGTACTGGTAAATTAGCTGCAGGTAGGAGTCGGGGCATAGGAGGATGCAGGGGAAAAATAATCCCCACAGATTCGTAGTCAGAATGGACCTCTTACAAAAAACAGATTAACAAGAGAAAAATAAACAGAAGTTCATTAACATGTATATTTTTCATATATACATGGGAGACATCCAGAGAATGAGTAGTTCTCAAAGAGGTGGCTTTGAATTCCAGGTTATATAGCATCTTCAACCAAGAACAGTAAGTTTTTAGAGAAGTGACAAGAAAAAGGAAAAGGATTTTTGAGTCTCTTCAAGGTGGTAACTTGGGAAAAGGCAAATAAATGGCAGATAAAGGCTAGTTTGTAAAGGCTGCTAATATAAATTCCTCTGGTATCATCTCCAGGTCGATGAGCATCTAAAGCTGTCTTCAGTGATTAAACTTTGTTCTCTCTGGTAGAGAGTGGGGCAGGATACCCTTTATCTTTGTAAATTTATGTCCTGCTTTTAGGCAAATGGAGGGCAGAGAGCTCTCCTGTATCCGTTTATTTTAATTGCCTTCAGCTCAACAATCCTTCATATTTGTGAAGGCATAGTCTGGTCTCCCACAAGGCGAAGGCCCTGATTTGGATCATTTGCTGATTTCTGCAGTGTAACTACTCCCACCATGGCCTGTTTCAAGCTACAAATGGTTTAATAACTTGCCTGAAAAATTCCTCCAGTACAATATTGTTTCTCAGCCTAAAATATTCCTCCCAGCCCCAAAATCTTGTAATCATTCCTCAGGTCTCAGTTTTGATATCATTTAGATTCTTGCATGACGTCATCTCTGACTGTCCCATGCATGAGTGAGAAGCCCATCCTATGTATTCTTATAATAGCTTTACTTCTCTTCATTGCCTTTATCACTTTGGTTACAACTATTTTCTGTTCTGTATGCCTTAAAGCTTAAAGAGACCAAGGATCACTGTATTCCTAGCACCTTACTCAAAGAGTTCCCGGTGCATAGTAGGTCAATAAATACTTGTTCAACTAATGAGTGAATTTATTCATAAAAATTTCATTACCTTAAATCCTTATCATTTCACTATATGACAGAAATCAGTAATAGTAACAAAATGGAATTTAATGCTCTAATTGCTCAGAAAATAAAATATATTTGATAAACATATTATCAATGTGTGAGATTTTTTACCAGTAAGAAAAAGGTGCTCGTAAGTGTGCTATTTAAAACTTGTTTTAGAAACCTATTAGAATAAATGCATCTCAGGTATTGAATATTGCAGTTAATATTAATCTGAAGAGGTGACCCTAAGATTTCTGGCCAATATAATTACAAGTAGGCACTTGAGAAATTTGTGGTGAATTGAATTACTAAACCTACAGAACTGATGCTTCCTTAAAGTGAACAGGGTACCAGATTGGTGGTATCCTTCCTCCAGGACATCCCAATGAACCAGCTTTGCTTTATTGTATAAAATCCAGTGATAAGTAATTAAAAAGAGAGGAATCAAAGGAACTAAGAACTTAAGAAGTTACAGCTGCTCACAGACCAACTGGAGAGTCAGTTCATCTGAGGAGTAAGAGTAATCAAGAGCTAGTGTGCATAAAGAGGCCAGTGAGCTTAGAGATCCCAGTGAGCTTTCTCTTATGCAATTAAAGCAATGCACATGGAAGAAATGTGACTTAGCCAAAATAAAAAAAAGTTCCATTTATTGGAAAGACTTAGATGTTTCTGCCATCGGGGTCTACTTAAACTTTGATGATTTGGAGTGGGAGCCTGTGGGTGATGGCCATGACTAATGCAAAATTGTTAGACCTTGAAAGACTTCTCAGAAAATGTTGGTTGGATCAAGGTTGTGTATAATATTTTTGCTAATACTCCATTATGGATGGAGAATCAAGCCACTCTGATTTCAGTCTTTGAATTAATACTTTCAGTTTTTCCTACTGTTTATTAACAAGAGATAGTCATTGATCTATGATCCTTTGTGCTAGAACATGATGTGTAAGTTCACATCGAAAGCAGGTTCACACGGTAAACTGGAGGATGTATCAGTAGGTGTAGGCCTTTAGCACGTTTTCTCAGTATCCATCAAACATGGAGTGTTGTGAATGTGAAACCATGACATTTGCTCCTTTGATTTTTTTCATCACACCAGCAATAAAGTCCTTCAGTCTCTGAGTTCACAACATTTGCAAAAATAACATTGAGATGTGTTGGTGAGGATCAGCCTTTGGAGAGTGCAACCCATACCCCTCATTGCTTCTTTGTTCTTCTTGCTGCCATCCTCACTTTAGCATACTGTGCACCGCTCACTTCTTTTTATCTCATGAACGTAGCTTCAGAATCCCAGAGCAGCAACAGAAGGTTGAGGGATCAGGGGAAGAGCACAAGAGTATGGAAAGTCAGGTTCTGCCACCCCAGAAGGCCCTCTCCAGGACCAGCATGGCTGCCAATATAGGGGAGATGCTGAGGGAGACAATACTAAACCCGCTTTCAGTATTACCAGAGATCGTCAGAGAGAATTGGGAACCTTGTAGGTGAGGAGGTGGAAATCCCAAGCAGTTTTCCTCTTTTGTATGTATTTTTCAAGTCCTCTGGGCCAACTGTGGGCAGCAGTGAGTCTAACACTTTGCCTGGATCTGCTCCCAAGTCCCTGAGGCAGCCACAGCCAGACAGTAGGCAGCAGCCTCAAAGGAGCTGATATTACCTGTTGTGTGGCCCACCAAGAAAGTATAATGCCACTGTGTCTAAGACAGTCCAGATCACAGCAACTAAACAAAACCGAATTTTCCACCCATTTTTGTTGTTTAAGGAAATCTAATAATAGGATGCCAGGAAATATAACACAAGGTTCTGAGCCCATCCTTTCACTCGTCATAAACCTATTGTGCAATGCATTAACAACTGGTCTTTCTTATGGTAGAATCACTTCTCTTACCGTGTCTAGATTCCACCTGAAGGCTGTGTGCAGTGCCACATCTTCTGCCTCAGTCATATCTTCATGTACCCAGAACTATTTGAAGAAGATTAACGGATGCTCCATCTTTCTTTCTGCCTGCCCCCATTCATATCTGTATTTTGTTCATGCATTAACTATACAACCAAGTCCCGCACATCTACCTAAATTGCAAGCCATTTGTTTCTTTGTGACTCAGGAAAATGTGCTTTCATAAACTTGCTGCTGAATTAGCCAGATGGTATGGTGAAAGGGAGAGGAAGAAAAAAACACATAAAGTCGCAAGGACAAGAAACAACACTGGGGGTGGATGGAAGGGAAACAGGAAAAAGCTACTTCTGCAGAGTTAAACAGTACGATCATGAAAATAATAGTCATTTTCATAAACAATACTTATTTTTTAGGAAAAGTAAACCCTTCCTTTTATATAGGTAATTTTAGTAACTTCAGTGAAGAGGGGAAGAAAGGCACTAATTGTTCAATGTTTTCTAGGTATAAGTACCTGGTAGGATACTGGGTTTTTATTTTTTGAGTTTGTTGTTTTGTTTTTTTTTTCCTGTAAGAAAGAGGCAGAGAAAGGAAAACTAACATAATGTTGCAGGGGGAAAGAAAAACAAAAAAGATGAGCTTTATTTGGGATTTCAAAGGCCAAACTCTGTGTCCAATTCCCCTGGAGTCTCAGATTGAAAGTCAGTTATATATGATATAAACAGAGATTCTGGTACCTGCCTATTTTATTTCTTCTCAATCAGTGGCATCACAGAAAACCTAACTAAATAAGAAACTAATTGAGAATTAATTCAGACCGAAAAAGCTAGTATTTTTTAAAGTAGCTTTATGTCTATCTATAAGCAAATGATTTCAAAATACAAGAATATTGTTGTGTCAAAATAAGCAGCCTGTGGAATAGAAGAAAACATTCTAATTATTTTGGACAAAAAAAATCGTCAAATGATCTTGGCAAGAAAGTGCTACTTCCTTCAGGTTATTTTTCTTTAAGCTTAATTATTTTTTCTAATCTAGCAAATGGAAGAATTTTGAAGGTTAAGCTTTAAAATACCACCATCTTTAAACCTTAAAATCTGCTTTTAAGAACTGATATAACTTCACATCTTGATTTTATACAAATCTTCCCTTTCTAATCTCAAGCAGAACTTGCTTGCATTTTTTCTTTTGAAATAGTTTATGATCACTGACATTGAGCTACCATGCTATTAGAAGGAAGTCATATTTTGCAAATTACCTTGGAAAATTCTATGGCTAGAATTTTAAAAATGGAATATCTGGTACGGGATCTGACTTAATGCCTGACTTCAGTGTTTAAATAAATATATTAACCCACTCTGTATTGGAGTAATCACCTCGAAGGTTTAAAAAACTGGCAATAATTTCTAGGTCAGAGGAAATAAAATAAAGGCCTGCTGGAGGGGGTGGGTAACTCCCCTCCTTGGGGAATAAATAGCCTAACCACTGAGTGAAGGAATGGAATGGAAGGAACAATTTTATGTCGTCAGGACATAAAATTTGTAAATATAAGGTGCAAGGGAGGGTGGGGTGGTTTCTGAGTTCATTTGAGCTGCAATAACAAAATGCCATAGACTGGATGAATTAAAGAACAGGAATTTATTTCTCACAATTCTGGAGGCTGAAAACTCCCTGATCAAGATGCTGGCAGATTTGGTTTTTAGTGAGGGCCCATTTCCTGGTTCATGGACAGTGCCTTCTGGCTATGCCCTTACATGGTGGAAGAGGTGAGGGATCTCTCTTAGGCCTCTTTATAAGGATACTGATTTTACTCCTGAGGGTTCTGCCTCTATGACCTAATCATCCCCCTAAAGGCTCCGCCTCCTAATAGCATCGCCTTGGAAGTTAAGGTTTCAACATAGGAGTTACAAGGGAATACAAACATTCAGACCATAGTAGATGGGGACTGAGAGTTTTTACTAATACACAGGAACCTGTGTGATAGTACTTCTGGGGTGGGTGATGTCAGGCTTGACATAAAAGGCTGGACAGGTAACTGATATTTAGTTCCTCAACCTGCATGTTAAAAAAAAGACCAGCCAGGCATATCCACAGTCACTGGAAGTGACCAAAAAACATTACACTTTTCCCAATCTGTGTTTTCAAATTAATTTTGCCTTAGTTACCATGCGGTTTACGAACTCGATGATTTCCATGTCCTTCAAATTCCAAAAAATAGTCACTTTGTCTGGTTACATTATAAGATGAAGAAATTAGCAATATATTTTAAAAAGGGAATAGATCACCTTGGGGAATTGGTAATGAGATTTGGTCATTAGTTTATTCCAGTAAACATGGTCTGTTTGCCATTGTTGGATAGCTGTGCAATGATGATTCAGAATGACTCCCTGGTCTCAGGTCTAGAACCCAAAGGACAGGTGTTTATTTCAGTATAATATTAATAGAAGTGTATCAGAGTTTCAATTCAAATTCTAACAGATGGTATTTTCACAGATACTAAATTACACTATCAATGGTGGATATAATTCTCATATTAAACCAGAGATTAGCATTATGGCACAATGTACTAGGACGTGGTAAGAGCATATACATTAAATAATAACAAAAGTTCTAATTTTGAAATAAGATTGGGAGAATAAAGAAAGGGCCATGAGTTTTTCAGAATAACTTGAGGAAAATTACTTCGCAAATCCATGTGAGCTGGGGCAAGGTAATTATCCTAATATTCTAAAAAAAAATCTATTTAGTACACTTATATATTGGATAAAGAAAATTAATATCTTGTTTATTACTAGAAAGTGAATATTAAAATTTGAAAAGAAATTATACAAATATTCAATAAGCAGAGAATGACTCATACATTAAATTTATATGCTAGAGTTTACCACTTAATAAATTGCCAAATTATTTTGTTGTTTATTATCACAACAGTATTATCTTTTCTTCCAAAAGTGCTACATTATCAGTGCAGTTGTGGCATCTATTTTAGGGATGACAATGAGCAACTCATCTTTTTTAGTAATAGTTCATCATTTTCCCCAGGAATCTATTTGCTAAACCTTTCTAACTCCCTATTTACTTTTCAGCCATTAAACCTATAAAGAACTGTGATTTGGGTACTAATGCAGAAAATATAAACCATTTTCATTCCTAGCAGGTTTTAGGTTATGTCCAAATTCAAGATATTTTGAAGGCGACTTAAAATATAATGCTTAGTTCCTTCAAATGACCTTCTGTTTAACTTGAAGCAAAGCAGCTTTGCGATAAGTAACAGCAAGATTTATTCTACACCAAGAGGCAATATGATTCCAGCTGAATGTGAGGAAATCATATGGCTTCAACATTTCCCGCAGATAGCTGTGTTCACAGCACAGAGATACAATGTCCTGTGACAGCTAAGTGTGCGGGGGAGACTGTCCCTTGTCAAGATACAGTAACCGGCTCTGTTCTCAAAACTACCATGAATGATTTGCAGATAAAATGCTTTGTCACTACTTGCAGGTTGTTTCAATTTGCTCCTATGTGGAAGCCGGTAGAGCAGCAGATACTGCTTAGCTTTTAGACTGAAGAATTGTTACTCAAAAGTCATTCCGTCTAATGTTGAACTCCTGCAAGGTTCCAGAAACACACTTCTGTGTTTGGGTCAACAAACTCGGATCCTGCTTTCTCAGTAGAGAAATTTATCTCATCTGCATAGTGTGAGAGTTGAGGGACTAATTCATAGATTTTAACGGTCTTTTCATTTACTGCACTGCATGAGGTGACAATCACAGTTTGTTTTGTTCTGCCTAAATTTGATTTTATATCATCTTCACATATGGCACTTCAGCATTATCACCACTGGGCTTTCCCCATAGGGGCTGTGTACTCGTGTTCTACAGCTCCTGATGTGACTGGGTACACGGAGAGTGGCACTGGGTAACTGAGCCTGTCAAGTACGGATGGATAGAGAGGAAAGTGGATGTATCATTTCTTTATCATTCAGCCGCACCACGAAGCTACTGTCAAAAATGTGACTGGTCATTAGGTGAAGATGAGATTTGCAGCATAAATCTCTGGGAATGAACAAAACAGATGCATTTTGATCTTATGTAAATAAGGGTATGCACTCAATTCTTAGTAATATGCCACTGGCTCATCTGTAGCCATCCCGCAGAGTTTCAGACGACCAACAATCATGTGATGGGACAAAAAAAGGTCAAGGCTGAGCTTGGAGATATGAAATATATGAAAAAAATAATCTTTGTCCTAATGATAGCATGTATATTTATTATTGTCGACAATATTTCTCGAGAGTTTTTCATGTTCCAGGCACTGAATTAAGACTCATTCCAAATACAATCTCACTGCATCTTTGCAACAGCTTTGTGTGCTATATTCTATTCTTATCCTCACTTTCCTGATGAATAAAGTGAGGGTCAGGGAAATTAAGTAACGTTCCCTAGGTACACAATTAAATGAGTCAGAATTAGAACCAGACTCCAGCTCTGCGGTGCCACTACCCATGGATATGTACTGGATTCTATTCTAAAGACAGAAATAAATGATTTCTTAAAGATTATCTACATTCCCTTTACCCATTCTTTCCATCGGCATAACTATTTCAGGAGTTGACTTTGTCTTGAAGACAGTATGTCAAATTTTATACTCAGATAAAGGTCGCTGAAGTACTGAGTATGTGCCTATGGGATGAATTTGTCTACTGTGAATTGTATATCATCCCGACACTGTGGCTAGAACGACTATATTTACTATGTGGACTGGGAGGGCAACGAGGAGTGGAAAATTTCACTCTAGCCCTGAAAATCCATTAAAAAATTTCCATGAGAATTCATGAGGAAGTTTTCACAATAGCACATTCACATTCCTGAATAGTTCTGGATTCTTCATTTAATTAAGTATCTTATTTAAAAGCCATATAAAATGCATTATGCACTATGTATCTTTTGACATACGGCCAATTCTGTATAACACTCTGAAATCTGCCAGCTGTGTTTAAGGAACAAAAAACATTTTGTTTTGAGACAGCTTTATAGAAATCTTGAAGTTTGTGAGAAAACAAAACTTCTTAAAAATGTGATTTTTTTGAACCACCAGAAACTGTGAGATGATACTCAAACGGGAAGACTCCTTGTTTTTACCACAATAGAAGCCTTCATGTTTTTCAATAATAATATATTGCCAAAATTATATTGAGTTTATTTTCCACTAGGACTTCTAGTTTAGTCACTTTAGTTTTTGTTTTACGATCTGACGGAATAAAGAATGCTTCCCCAATCTGGGCCAAACTATGCTTTGCTTGTGTTAATCACAAAAAGAAAATTTTAGGTCCCACAGAGACTGGTTAAAGGGTTTCACACCCTAAGAAATGCAATGTCAAAAACATATCTAAATGCTATTTTCAGTATTTTTCCCTCAGCCTTAAGGACAGAATTTTAACTTGCCCAAATTGCTTATAGCTGGTTACTGAGGGTGGATAGTGGGCAAGAAAGAGGGGGTGTTGCCCTTCCTCTGGGCCTGACAGCTCTGTCTCTTCAGGTTCTACCTGTGCAGGGATGGGGTATTCTGACCCCTTTTATTACCTTTATCATGGGAAAGGCTAGGAACCAATGATGACAGGGATTTCCAATCTTTGCCAAGGGCACAATCCTATTAGAAAAGTGTTTTGCATACTATGCATTGTAACGCATTGGTAGGATGGGAAATCCAAGTTAATGGGTTTGACCAGCAATTTTAAAAATTTGGAATAGAATATATTACACATTTTTCTATCATTTGTTTCAGGTGTCTGTGTGTGTATGTGCACGCACGCATGCATGCAACTTCTCTTTTTTAGTAATAGTTCATCATTTTCCCCAGGAATCTATTTGCTAAACCTTTTTAACTCCCTATTTACTTTTCAGCCATTAAACCTATAAAGA
>NW_012148730.1:3805329-3813071 GCF_000956105.1 Propithecus coquereli
TGTATTTCTTACTGTTAGTTATAAAATAAGTGCAAAAGCTACTACATTGGACTTCTACCATTGACATATCAATTATGACATTCTTTTCCTTTATTTAAGAAATAAAGGGGCCTGTTTTTCCCTGAGTAAATTGAAGAGTTCTACAAATAAGCAGGTTTTCTAAACAAAGGGCTTCAAGCAACCAGTTTGCATGTATTACTCATTCTTAATCAGTGCAGATATGCAGCTATGTTAGCATGCAGTCATCTTTGCATCTAGTAAAAAGGCATATCTTGCATAAAAGCAACAAACAAAAAATTAATTATATATTAGGAGTCAAGACGTTCAGACTTATGTGAAAAATTTTCACCAATACTCTCAACCGAATACAATTTTGTACAAAGCACAGTATTGACAGGAGAAGAGGGACAGGAATACCAAAACAAATGATGTCCAGGCTCTGTTTCCAAAGAAATATCCAAGTCTAGTGAGAAAGAGAGACTTATAAAGTAGTAATTCGAGGCAACAACCAAGGTGGGGTTGTACAAATCCTTGGCCTATTTGCTCTCAAATCCAGAGGGCGCTGATCCCTACAGGTGGCATTTCCAGGGATCCTTTGACAGATGGCTTCTACAGGGTTTGAGGAATGTTAGCCACTGGCAAGTTGTTGGAGGACAGGAGGGCAAAGTCATAGTATTTCTCGTTCCTTCTTGGTCTCAATGGCTATAGATCGCTTTGTAAAACCCTGTCATGGTTCTAGATTCCTCTAGGTCAGTGGTCTACAACCTTTTTGGCACCAGGGACCAGTTTCATGAAGACAATTTTTCCATGGACCATGGGTGGGGGCTGTGGGGTGTGGGGTGTGGCGGGTGGGTGTACAGAGCTAAGGAAGTGAGACTCGGCCCATTTCCTAACAGGCTACAGACTGGTACCGGCCTGAAGCCTGGGGCTTGGGGACAACAGCTCTAGGTGGCCCTGATGCTTAGATTCCCATTCTGATTATACCTACTACTCCATTTGGCCTTAAAGTCCAGTACTGTAGCAAATTTCTACTTTTGCTAATCTCTTTATTGCTTTACTGTTCCCTGTGGGCTTCTCAGATCTTTTATAACCTGGGTAACAGATTTCTACATCAAATTCCTTTTGGGTAAGGTACACAGAGTTGCTTCTATTTTCCTGGTTAGACTACGATCAATATAGGAGTTGAGAATAAGATATTTTTGCATCAGCATCATAATAATTACTAGTATTTATTTAATGTTTACACGTATCAGGTATTATTCTAAGTGCCTTTCATATATTAACAGCTCTATTTTACAGATGAGGAGACTGAGACACAGAGAGGTTATCTGACTTGCAAAAAGACAATTTAACTAATAAAGCATTGCCTTGTCCTGATTTTCAATTTGGATTTGTTTAAACACTCTGTGATTAATCTGTAGAATTCTTCTGTCAGGTATACAATTCCTTAAATTTATCATGCATTCAAAAAGTTCCAGTATCTTTTGATACTGATTGATTGCTTAGTTGATATAAATGAACATTTACTAAGCATCAACTATATATCAAACATGATGGTAGGTGCTATGGTTGAAAAATACACGACTGTCTCCTATAAATAAACAGTCTCTCTTCCAACCTGCTTTTATGAATATAATATCATTGCTAAAATCAAGGACTTCTAAAGTAGGATATGCTTCCAAACTTTCCAGTCAAGTGAGATCTAGAGGGCAGCCCAGAAATGATCAGTTTACCTGTGAAATGAAGTTACATGTGGAAATATTCCTTTCTGATCTCAAAGAAATCACTTGCAGCCTCATCCTGAAACTAGTACTCCTTAATTTGTCAATTTGAAGTAAATATACAATTTAGTACCATGGTAAATCAGGCCTGGGAAGTAATCTTTCCTTTGGAACTAAATAATCACCGATGCACAACATTGTGGTTGTTTCTCATTACTGTAGTTTGGGGAGCTACTTTTCTCAAACTTTCTCAATCAATACAATATAAATCTATCAGCAACAATCCAGACAACCCTCTGGGTATGGATTATTCAGTATGCATACAAGGCTACTCATATTATGGACTGAAATGTACAATCAAGCAGAATGATGTGCACACAGCTGTTTTATATTTAGTTGGCTTTCTAATGTGAGCTAATTTGTTGTAGGGACTGAGGGCATTACTAAGATTTATTTCAAGTTTAGGATGAGATAAAATTATTGTTTGAAGGTGAAACTTTAGTCTCCACTCAACTTTACCAGACACTGCTTTTGTATTTGCTTAATGTCAGATGGATAAAAGTGTTTGATACATTAGCGTAAATGAAGACAGTAGGCTTCGCAACACCTCCTCCCTCTCTGAAACCAACATCTTTAACACCTTTCCTTTCCTTTCATAATGATAAATTTGAATAAAAGCAAAGGTGATATGAATATCACTTTAGACTGGAAAAAAGTCTATCTGAAAATTAGATGGTGACTGCAAAACAAAATACAGAATTCACTTTGTTCTTAGATTTATATCTTAGCCAAATGTTCTGACAGAAGGTAGGACTGTTCAATAGATACCCAATGTATGGTGAAAGTTGCTTTCATTTCTGCTTGCTTTCCCCTTGGGCAAAAGTGAAGCACGAAAGAGAGGAATAAAAAGACCTAGAGGGTAGTAAAATGTCATCCTACAGTTTCAGAATAAACTAGTCTTCGTTCCTGAAACTATACCACAGTGGAAACCCTTGTAAGAAGAGAATCAACATCAAACCATTATGCAGGAGAACATGTTACAACTGCTAAAAGGGATGAAATTAGTGACCCTGAATGGAGCAGCATTGTATTGGTTATGAAAACAAAATCTACTTTGTCATGAAGTTAACAGGGTACAGAATGTAAATTGTAACAACCATGAAAATTAGATGGACCAGAAACATTGAATTCTATCAATGAATATTGTTAGCTTATTGAGAACTTGAGACGTTGGAAGAGTGCTAGTTGTTCTTATTAGCTCATTATGAAGACCTGCATGTTCTGTTTAATTCAAAATACTAGCAAGCAGAACACATATCTACTTTCGGCTTCTAAACAAGCAGGAAGAAGTACATTATCCATGTTATGGAATAAGATTTCACTTATGCACCCTACTATATTAGTGACCCATTAACTATGTAATGATATAAATGTTATGACTGAATAACTTTAAAGGCAATGTTGCTTAAGAATAGGAAACTATCTGCACAGATCAAATATTAGTTCAGGGTCTGAAAGAAATCAGAATGCAAACAAGCTAAAGTTATAATCAAAAATTAGTATTTTAAGTTTTGTCATTACTATTTGATTTCTTAACCCACTTGTATTCACTACGGTCTTCACAAGGATCCTAATGGTTCCTATCTGCTAAATAGCTTTTCAGTTTGTGCATCTCTCTTCATTCTCGCAGCTGCTATACTGGGTCAAGTCAACTCTTGCTTGGATCATTATAATAAGATTCCAATCAGTACTACTGCCTTCATACTTCATTTCAAACAGTACTACTACTCTTCTCTAATCCATTCTAATTCAATCTCCACTTCTCAGTCAATGTGATATTTCTAGCACATACATTTAATCATGTCAATTCCCTGCTCAAATCATTCCAACATTTTCCTTTTCCCTCAGGGTAAAGTTCAAATTTCTTAATATAGCTTATCAGTTCCTGTCTGATCTGGGTTTGGCTTATTACCTCTGATGTTTAAGCAGAGGGGGAAGATAACTGTGGTATATTAAAATGACCAGGTTTTCAGCTCTTCTTATTAGGAGGTAGAGTCCATTTCCCCAGCCCTTAAATATGGGCTGGCCTTGTGACTTTCTTTGAGCAATAGAATATCACATAAGTGATACTGTGAGTACTAGGCCTAGTCTTTAAGAGGCCTTGCAGCTTCCGCTCTTACTCTCTGGGAACCATGTCACTGCTATGTGAAGAAGCCTGGGCTAGCCATCTTGAGGATGAATAACCCCAAGAGAGAGTCCCAGTATTGACAAGCCAGCCCTCTGAGTCCATCCCTAATTTCTCACCCACAAAATTGTAAGCCAATAAATGATTAGTATTCTAAACCACTAAGTTTCAGGGTGGCTTGATATACAGCAAAGGTTAATACTATCTTTTCAATTTTCATTGTTTTCCTTTTCCATTTTGATGAAAAACGATGAGTTTTATCCCATCATAAAATAGAATTATGACTCATGTTTCACAAATTATATATCTCTGTAATAGTCTATATATCTCTGAGAGTTCTATCACATATGTTATAGCTCAACTCCCCCCTGCTCCGGAAGGTTGGCGGGGTAGGGGTGGCAGGGCTGCGAAGGAATACCCGGACACAGTAAATGTCAGCAGCTCAGTTTTATGCATGAAAATTCTTGATTGGGATAGCCAATGAAGTAGGGACAGAGCAGCAGTACTGGCTTGCCCAGCTATAATGTAGCTATGAGTGGGCTCAGTCCCATCAGGTCACATTTAACAATAAATTCAAAAGTAACTGATGGCATAGGCATGAAGTGATAAGTATCTGCATGGGAAGGTATTGACCAGCTTGTCGGGCCATATAGAACCTCGAATTCCACTAGAAATGTGCCGAGTTCCTCCCCTTTTCTGAGTGAAGGATGAATCTTGGCATGCTACTTTTGGTCTGCATTTTACTTGGGACTCCAGAGCATTTCTTTGGGAAGGGGTCTCAACTGTAAGGCTCTCCAAAGGATTTTGTTAATGCTGAACAGGGAGAAGTTAAGCTCCCATTCAAGAATTCCTGAATCATTTGCCTCCCAACTGGACTCTCCAGGTTTCTAACCAGTGGTGAGTGAATACAAATTACGCAGAGTTACAGTCACTGCCCTGAAAATCTAACTTTCAAGATCTTTCTTCTACCCTGACAGTTAGTCCCTTTTCAGATGGGTCTTATTTCTAATTACATACCACATTATATCACCTCCTCAGAGATTTCCTTACAGATAAGCTACATCTCAAGTAACTTATTTCTAGCACCATCTAACATGAAAAGGCATGGCTTGGAGTTTTCCTGACATGCAAGAAAGCAAAAGTTTAGCTCTGGCATTATTAGCAGTATGACCTTGGGCAAGTCATTTAACCTCTTTGGTTACTCTATAAAAGGAGTATACCACCCAAGTTGCAGTTTTATTGTGCTCCAATGACTTTACGCTTTCCCCTGAATGTCCCCTATAGGTGTATCACAAGAATTTGTCATCTCCATCAGAAATGTTTATTTTTCATTCTATCATTTATAACAATGTTTGTTGAGTGCCTAGTCTGTGCCATACAGTGTTCCAGGTAATCAAAGCAGACAAAGATTGCTGTCTTTGAGGAGCTTACATTCTAGCAGCGGGAATGAGTTATAAACAAAAAGCAAATAATAAAAAAAAAATTAGTGAATTTTCTAGTGTATTAGAAAACGACAAGAACTATCAAAAAATAAATAAATAAGCAGAATAAAGAGGGTTGCAAGAGCCAAGGTGGGCGGGGGGGGGGGGCCATGCAGCAATCAAGGTAGGCTTCATCTATAGAAACGTATTTGAGCAAAAACTTGAATGAGGTGAGTAAAGCTTGTCACCTTTTATGTGACATAATCCTGTCACATTCCTCCATTAAAGTTTATTAGTTTTGTGTTCTATTCCATCAAAGTCTTAATCCTCCCAGCTAACAAACTGATTAATGAATGAATGTTATTTTTGTGTAGGTTTCACCTCCAGTTATTGTTTTAGGCTGACTTTGGTTAAGTACCCAAAGAGTGAAGAGATGCTTGATTTGCTGGGCTGACGTTCAATCAGGGATTAAGGTTGATTAAATCACTTCCCAGGAAACCTTTCTTTATTCTGTAAGCTTGTGACAAGCCTAGTTCCATGACCCGCCATGGCAATTTGCTTTTGTTTGGACTCAGAATTACTTTGGCTCTGAATTCTCTTAAGTACATAATTAGGAATTAAATCTAGATTCTTAAAGAGCTCAACAGGCAGACCTAACTGTTACAAGCAGTAGAAAGTTTATCCTCATTCACGTTAACCCATATTATTGGACTTTGAAAATAAGCACTTTAAATCTGGCTGCTAAAACAAGAGTTTCCTAATTCCTTTCCAACCCTTCAGTCTAAAGGGCTTATGTTTGAAGCTCCAAAGGCTTCTTCATCTTCCAATGAGGAAAAAAAACTTTCATGCCACAAATGTGAGGACAAATTAATCTTTGCTTGATCAGTCCCAGAAGCATGGCCATCAATTTAGTCCAGAAAGTCATTACAGTTGACTCTTGAACAATGCAGGGGTTAGGGGCACCACATATAACTTTTAACTGCTCCCAAGCTTTACTACTAATAGCCTAGTGTAAACAAGAAGCCTTACCAACAACAAACGGTTGAGTAACACATTTTTTGTATGTTTTATGTATTATATACTGTCTACTTAAAGTAAGCTAGAGAAAAGAAAATATTATTAAGAAAATCCTAAGGAAGAGAAAATATATTTACTATTCATTAAGTGGAAGTGGGTCATCATAAAGGTCTTCATCCTAGTCGTCTTCATGTTGAGTAGGCTGAGGAGGAAGAGGAGAAAGAAAAGCGGTTGCTCTTCCTGTCTCAGGGATAGTAGGAAGAGGTGGAGGCGTTGGAGGGTACGCAGAAGAGGCAAGCACACTTGTAAGTTTTATTGAAAACAATAAGTGGACCCACAAAGTTCCAACCTCTGTTGTTCAAAGGTCAACTGTTGTTGAGAAAATGCACGGAAGAGCGGGGTCAAGAAACACTCATCACAATGTACTCACTACTTGAGTTAACACAGACAATTTGCTTTTGAGGCTTCATATCTTGACTTTACAAAAGAAAGATCTAGCATTGTTAGTTCCTTGCTCAGGAGCATGCTAGGACTAAGAAGGATCAGCCATTGACCAATTCTAATATTACTATTATTATTTTTTTTTTTTTGAGACAGAGTCTCACTCTATTGCCCTGGGTAGTAGGCAGTGGCGTCATCATAGCTCGCTGCAATCTCAAACTCCTGGGCTCAAGGGATACAGATGCAAGCCAAAACCTGGCTAATTTTTCTATTTTTAGTAGAGACGGGGTCTCGCTCTTGCTCAGACTGGTCTCCAACTCCTGAGCTCAAGCAATCCTCCTGCTTCGGCCTCTCAGAGTGCTAGGATTACAGGTGTGTTTGTTATTTTTTTTGATAGATATTAAAAGGAAAACAATTCAACAGTGTTTTGTGATTTCTTGTTTTAGAATTTTCAGTGTCAAAGTCAGCCCAACAAGATTACAGAAGTATTTGAAAACTATTTCCAAAATTGATTCAGGGAAGGTGTTGAGTAATAGAGACACACCTTTTCACCTTTTCATGAATCAAGATAAGACATATTGTCTAGTTCACTGTCTGACTACTCTTTATGTTCAAAGCTCATTTATTCTTTGCTTGTCCATAAAACTCCCCCTGAACTTCATGTTTGGTCAGCATAAGAGCTCTGGAACACCATCATACTTTCTATAAAAATAATGTTAAACCAAAAAGAAATCTAACAAATAGATGTTACTGTATTATGTAATATTATAGGATAATTAAATTGGTATAAATATGATGCATTTTTTTTTGGTAACTGACATGGAGCTTAGTACCTAAAGGTTCCAACTTCACCCTCAATTAATTTGACAAAAATTAGAAAATGAAAACAAAGTTTTTTTGCTTAGACTATATATGTAAAATAAGGAAAGTCTGACTTTTTTGGATACTATCTACTAC
>NW_012148730.1:3813457-3826133 GCF_000956105.1 Propithecus coquereli
CCTTAATATTTTGAAAAAAAAAAAAAAAAAAAATCAGAAATAAATATTCTGGGGGACAGAAAATAGACTCACCTAATTCTTTAAAATCATAATATACTACAGTGAGTTTCCAGTATATTAGCCATCTGCTACATTAATTATTGTAGGTATGATTCCATCAGAATAAACAATTTAAGAGACTTGTCTTGGTTGAGAAAAAATAAATTGAATTATTTTTGCAGAAATATTAATACTATCAGACTTTTGGAACCCTTTTTAAGAAACTACAGACCTAAAACACAAACTAACAACAAAAGACGCTTCTTCCAAGAAATGCTCCCTGTTACCTATTTGGAATATGTCTTTTTATCTGAGTCACCTCAGCACTTGTGAATATAATTTATATTACTATTTTGAAGTAGTATATTATCTTCTGTTATCTTTTCACTCATCTTTGCAGTCAATGAAAATAAATTAGATGATTCACACCTTAAATTGTTTATATTTTGACTTTGTATATATTGTTCACTATGGTATAACAATACACCATCTTGTGTGTCATATGGTATAAATGGACTGAATTATGTCCCCGACACCTGTCAAAATTCATGTGTTGAAGTTCTAACACATGAATTCCACCCTCACTGCCTCTGAATGTGACTGTATTTGGAGATAGTGTCTTTAAAGAGGTAATTAAGTTAAAATGAGATTATCAGGGAGGGCCCAAATCCAATATGATTGGTATCTTTATAAGAAGAGATTAGGACACAGACATCGGGGGTTCACGATGCCTCTTATATAACTGGGTCCCGGGACAGTGTGCGCTGCAAGAGGTGAGAGAGACAAAGACACAGACACGAGAAATAAGGTGTAAGGATGTGGGGAAGTCAGGAGATCACCAGCACTCAGGTGCCAAGGTGGTACTGACTGAAGTCCAGCACCCACTTTTATTCTCTTTTTCATGCTTTAGATTGCAATGATTTCATGTGAAAAGGTCATGGGTTACATTGTGTAGAAGTTTTAAGGCTCCCCAAAAAGTCACAAGATGCCTTAGCTAATTACTCTTTTATCTATAGAAGCAGGAGCACATAACTCATTACTAAGCACAACTATGCCTCAAGCTATGTATAGATAGTATCTCTGAACTCAGCAGCTGTGGCCCATTGGATTGAGGAACAAAGAGATTACGTACTTCTTACTGGGAGGTTAGCTTCCCATTAACTGAGGCCTTCTACTGAAAAAGGGAGGGAAAGGAACTTAGCCTGGTGTTCTAAGAACTGGAGCCTGATGTCTCTTCTACCAGGCTGACATTTTGCAATCTTCCTCTGCAGCCCTGGGTGGCTATCATGTCAAGCCAATCCACCGCTTTTTAAGTATGAGGCCCCTTAGGCTTTAAGGTGAGTGGCTGCTTTGCTGTACTCTCAGATTGCTGGAATGTCCCCCAAGTAGGCAGTTAATTTCTGCCCTTATCTCCGGCTCCTGGTCAAGCAGCATTCCTTTTCTCCTCTCTCCCAGAGCCTCAGGAATGGGGTCTTTAGGCCCTTACACCCCAGTAGGCCCTGTGTCATCACACAGGCACACACAGAAGGAAAATAATATGAAGACATGGAAAAAAGATGGCCATCTGCAAGCCAAAAAGAAAAGGTTCGGAAGAAACCAACACTGCCCCCATCTAGATCTTGGACTTCTAGCCTCCAGAACTGTGAGGAAATAAATTTCTGTTGTTTAAGCCACCCAGTCTGGGGTATTTTGTTATAAGACCCCTAGAAAACTAATACATACAACTATCTTTTTAGTGGTTCATGTACAGAAATGGAAATACAGTTTTTTCTTAAGTGTTTGTAAACCTAATGCTTTCACTCAATGTCGTTTTAGTGTCATTCAAAGTATTTCTCATTCACATTGACCTGTTTCAGAGTTGGGTCCTAAGATGCCATTGTTCATTTAATTTCGTCATCAACTATACATATATGTCTTCGTTCAGCAGATATTGTTTGTGTGCCTATTTTGTGCCAGGCACTCGTCTACCTGTCAGGAATACAGCGGTGAGTAGCACAAAATCCCTCTCTTCACCGAGGTGCATTTGAGCGGTGTGATTGTCAGTGGATAGCAGTGGTTCATTTCTCATTTTTCTCAGGTAGATTTTCTACCTTAACGGCTTCAAGATAATAGTGAACTATTTTATAATTGGTTCCCATTGTAACTTTAATGTATTTTTAAAGTTGGGACTTTTGGAAAGCCCCAAATATTTTTGAACTGCTACATTTTAATGACATTTAACAGTGCATAGCATATTGTATATAGCAGTTGAGCAAATGAGTGATAAATTGTTATAATTGCTCCTTAAATTTGTAGTGGTAGAAAGTCTAAGGTAGCACCACATACTCAATTTTCCACAATGTTAGCTATAACGATTACCACTGTTTTCCTTTAACATGTTGAGTTGCTACTTCATTTAGATATTAATTGCCAACCATAATTTTTGCCTTATATTTTTGTATTTATTTTATAAGACAGTAGAATGTAGAGTTGATTTTGGAAATTTTTTTTGAAAATTATTTCGGATTATTTTGTTAGCCTGCCTTCCGTACATAACCAGCACCACCCGCTAAATGTAGTCTGATAGCATATTATTGAAATAGATATTTGTTGATGAAATGGCTATTATTTAGGAAAGAGTCTTCTGAATTGCTAGCAAAACATGATAAATCTCCTAGATTGATAAAGCATCTGGGTCATTCTTATGGAAAAAAATGACCCCCTAAATAATTGACATTACTTTAATATCTGTTAGTTTCAACATCTCTTTTTTTCTGTGTAAAATCCTTATACTTTTCCTTTGTTTGTTTTAATTATTTTCGTTTTTCTTTGTTTGTTTGTTTTGGAGGGGAGTAGAAAAAATGTTTTATCTTTGCTAAATTGATTTCCATCTGATGAACAGCGCACTAAATTCCATTACTTTCTTTCATGCATTAGTTTTTACTATACAGGTTCTGATGTGAATTTGAATATGATGCAGCTTATACATTTGTAAAGAAAGATAATGCAGACTAAATGTTCATTATTTAACAACTTTATTATAGTGCTAGGGATTTCTGAAGATAATACAGGCACACACTAAAAATTCAACAGATGACCTTAAAGTGCACTAACATTTCAACTGACATTTTCCTACATGATTTATACTTTGCCCAGTGGTCAGACAGTGAATCAGTCAAACTGACTTATTCTGATTCATGAAAAGGTGAAAAGGTGTGTTCTCTATGACTCAACACCTTCCCTGGGGAGATTTTGGAAACAATTTTCAAAGACTTATTCTAACTTTTAGACTGACTCTCAACTTTTAGCCCTGAAAACAAAGAAATCAAAACAACAAAATGATAAATAATATTTGGTTATTATATTTGTAAAACATGACTCCTTCAAGAATTGATGATATTTTTAAAATTCATTACCTCTTTCTCACCAACAAATACGTGCGTGTTTTATTTATTGTGAGAACTAGTCCAAAGACATTTTTCCTTCATATATTGGATATGGGCTGGGGAATTATGCACATATTTGAGAATCAGGAGTTATTTAGAATTCCAGGAAGCGTACTTAAAAAAATGGGTCCAGAAAAGTTTGACATTAGAAAACAAAGCAATTTATTCCCACGAAAAGGGAGACAACACTGGGAAGATGACAACTCAAATAGATTTAACTGTAAAGAACACTTTTTATGTTTTACTTTTACTAAAAGAATCGAATCCAGACAGCAACTATAAATAACAGGGTCATTTGCTTAGGTGAGAAAAGCCAGTTTGTTTTCTCTGACTAAGCACATACATGCAGCTGCTCTTACCAAGTGCCAAAGCTCTGGACAGTGCATGCAGAGAGAAGACAAAGGCTGCCCTTGCCCATGCAAAACCCCAGAGTTAGAATTTCCACAGGTTTCAGGAGTAATGGAAAATGTGTTTGCTGTCTTAAAAGAGTATATAGGTTCAGGCATAGGAGTTCATTATTCAAGAACATTTTAACCGCTCTCAAATTGATGGGAAAAACATTGTACATAGTGATTGTCAAAGAACAATGGGAAAAGGAAAGAACTGAGAGTCCTATTAACCTCTTCCTCTTTATATCAAAGCAAAATCAGTAGTGTAAAGAAAAGGTAAAGTTGAAAAAGTAAAATAAAGCTCTAATTCTATGAACAACACACCTAACAGAACTCCTAAACACATTTAAAAAAAAACTCAAACCTTTTCTCCGCATCATCTGTGTAAGCCTAGGACTGAAAAGCAAAGCAATACACACACAGCATTTGCTTACTAGAATGTGTTATGGCAAGTCCATTGCCATTTAAAAAAGCAGCAATCTACTCCCTCTTTGAAATGAAATAGAGATCTGAAAGGAGGCTTACTCATACCGAGGGACTTCGATAAACAGATATGTGGATTGTGGTGTCCACAGAATATCAGTTTTTGAGATTTTAACTGACTATACCCACTTACCTGTGCAGCCTGTTTGGGTTTAAAACATAGGGCAAATCCAGCCCATTCCTCCTATTTTTAGGGGAGTTCAGTTTTATTAGATGCATTTAATTTTTTTTAGAGAAAAATATTAAGAGTGTTTCAAATGACAGTGAAATTTTATTGCAATCAATCATTTATCAGTATGTAGGGCCTATAACTTTGTGTCCTGCTGATAAAATTCAGTCATGTGTTTATAATAGAAATGGAGGCTACAGCAATGGTCTATAAAAGAAGAAAAAGTCAATGGCCTTTTTCACTCTGCCTCAAGTTCATAATCTGAAAGAGTAGAGCATATTTCTGGTTGTTGATACAAGTCTTTGCTAGACAATTACTTTAAGCTATAGGCAACTCAGGTTAAGGAAGGAATTGGAGCAAGAGACAGCAATTGAATCTCCAATAGTGAAACATTGTACAGGTAACTGTAGAAACTTCTAAGAGATGTCATTGACCATAAAGTTGATACTTATCTAATGACCATTTCTCAGAAACAATAATTCTTGGTTTATTACATGTGAAACTACACTAAGTATTTGGCATGGGGGAAATACCACTTATTAAAAGATGACATGATTTTGAAAACCCAAATTATTTTAGGATACCAAGTACCTACATAACCTGTTAATGTTGTTATTTATTATTTAATTTTCATCCTCAGGTTTCCTATGGACCAAATGTGTAACCCCCCACCCAAAATTCATATGTTAAAGCCCTACTCTCCAATATGATGGTATTTAGAGATGTGTTTTGGGGAGGTAATTAGGTTTAGATGAGTTCATGAGAGTGGGGCCCTCATGACGGGGTTAATACACCTTATAAGAAGAGGAAGAGAGAGAAAGAGATCTTTCAGAGCATACACAAAGAGGTCATGTGAGCACACAGCCAGATGGCAGCTGCCTACAAGTTAAGAGAAGAGGCCTCAGAATGAAACCTACCTTGCCAGCATCTTGATCTTGGACTTACTAGCCTTCAAAACTTTAAGAAATAAATTTCTGTTACTTAAGCCAATCAATCTACTGCATTTTGTTATGTCAGCCCAAGCTAAGACATGGTTCAAAACAAACAAGCAAAATACAAGTTTATACTAATTTCTTTTGAGTTTAGAAATAAGAAAGCTAAAAGCAGAAAATATTACCCTTAATAATAACTGAAGTAAGCTTCGGTCTTGGGAATCATGAAAGCCAGGATTTTTGAATTTTCAAAGCTATTATCTATGGTAATTGACCTGGTGGATGTCATGAGGAACATAGGAAAGATCAGAAGTAGCCACAGAATAGAACATATGCCTGAGAAAGAAAAAGCAAGAACTAACAACAATATAAGTCAGCAAAACCTAGATACTTTTTATACTAAAATCATATGCTCTATATATGTCACATGAAGTCTAAATTGCTAGAGTATATCTTCAACTACCAATAATTTAGGGCTTGGTAATGCATTTTGAATTATCCATAAAATATACTTTTCTTTTTCTCTCCTTATAGCCTGTTATGGACTCCCAAGACAGACTTTTTGAGTTTGAATCCCAACTCTGTTACTTATTGGCTATATGATCCTGGGTGAGTCACATCATCTCTCTGTGCCTTAATTTTTGAAAAATGAGGATATAAGGCTTGCTGTGAGGATTAAATGCATTAACATATATAAAACACTTAGAATGGTGCCTGGCTTATGACTACTATATATATGCATATACATACACATACACACACACACACACACACACACATATATGTATGCTATATTTTTGTTATTATTACTAGTAACATCCATTAATAGGTAGATAAGAAAAATGAGGAGGTATTAAAATATAAGTTTCTATTTATTCACTTGACATTTATTGAGGTCCCAGTATGTGCTAGACATGGTATTAAGTGCTGAGGATACAGAGATGACATAGTGTCTCTAATTATGAGAAATTGTGAAACACTGTGACGAGTGCTACATGATCATGGCACCCAATCCAGGCTAGTGAATCAGCGAATGCTACATAAGTGCAAATGCTCATTCAAGGAATTGTAAGTAGTTCGGTATGGCTAGATTGTAGAGTGCAAGGGGAAAGTGTTGAGCTATGAGACTAAAAAAGTAAACAGGGACCTTGAATGCCATACAAAGAGAGTAGATTTCATCCCAAGAGCAATTAGGGAGATATTGAGGGATTTTAAACTAATGTCATGGCCAGATTTAATTTTAAGATTAAACTGAAAGAAGGGTGGAGAGTGGATTAAAGATAGAGTGTAGGGGAGGAAAGTTAAAGTCTGAAGTTGGAGATGCTACCATTGCTATTATATAGGTAAGAAATGATAAGGGTCCAAATTCAGCACTGGTCATAGGGATAGAAAGGAAAAGACAGACTTCAGAGATGTTTAGGAGACATAATTCACAGGATTTGGAGATCAGCTTAGACTGGTGGGCAGGGTGAAAGAAAGCATTAGTGAAGGATGACATCAATAATTCTATCTCAGGGAAATGAGACAGAAAATGTAGGAAGAAGAGTAAATTCAGGAGCAGGAATTGTACATTCAATTTAGATCACATAAATTTAAGTTACCTGTTAGATATCACAAAATAGACAGTTTCATATATGAGTCTGGTTATCAGAAAAGAAATCTGAGCTGGAGATAAGGACTTGAAAGCCCACAGCACATGGCCATAGCTAAAAATAAGAGAATGTGTGGGTTTAGCCAGGAAGAGAGCATGAATTCTTGGGAAGCAACAACACTTAATAGATACATTGAAAAAGAGATCTGGAAGGAGATTGAGGAGGAATATACAGAGAGATAAAAAGAAACCCTCTGGTTTCATTTAACTTTGTTAAGACTCAAGGATATAAAAAATTGTATAAGAGGTAGAGGTGGCAAATGATGCCACGATGTCTACTAAGATTAATTCACTTCACATGCAAAGTACAGACTACATGCCAGATCCTGTTGTAGGTGTAAAGAGGACAGAAAGAATCCACTGAATTTAGCGACAATGTGGTCATAGATGACTGCCACTAGAGCAATTTCAACACATTATGAAGGTAGCATCCAGATGGTACAAATGGCAATGAATTAAGGAGAGGACAGTACTGAGACAGTAGATTTAAAACATAATAGAGCAATTATGGTACTTTGATGGACTGAGCTAACCTGGAAGTCTTCCTACTACAAACACCTGAAACAACTAAATATAAATAAGATTTTTAAAAAACGTGTTTAAATATCTGTGCTCCTAAGAAACAAAAAGAAATCCGTATGTGCCAAAGAAAACCGAAAGGTAGATAAGGAAGCACACAAACCAATACTTTGGCAGCCATGTTGCATAGACTGGGATGGGCACAGAAGCAGTAGGGAGCAGAATCAGAAAGGGTCCATACTAGCTAAGGCTTTGGTTTTGTTTACAGTCCCCACATATCCAGGAAGCATCAGTTCAAAGACGCCCCCATTGGATGCATGAGACCATGGACAGTACAGAACCCTATATATACCATTCACAGATGTCTTTTTCCTTCTTCACAATTTCACCAATAGATTTGTTCTCACCATAGATCTTAGCAACCTCAGAATATTTTTTTCCCCTTTCCTTATTAAGGCAAGAACTTCCACCTTTTCACTTAAAGGAAGCACTTTATGACTTCCCTTTGGCATGTCCGAATTGCCACCATCACTACTCTTATGCTTTGGAGCCATTTTTAAGTAAAATAAGGGCTACTTGAACACAAGCACTGTGATATTGTGACAGTTCAACTGATCACCAAGATGGCTACTAAGAGACTAACGAATAGGTGGATAGCTTATGCAGTGTGGATACAATGGACAAAGCAATGATTCACATGCTGGGAGGGACGGAGAGGGACAGTATGAGATTTCAACACACTACTCAGAATGATGCACAATTCAAAACTTATCAATTATTTATTTCTGGAATTTTCAGATTATGGTTGGCTGTGGATAACTGAAACCATGGAAAAATGAAACTGCAGACATGGGGGGACTTCTGGATCCACTGGAAGCAAGCCCTTGTGCTCACTCAAGGTGAAGGAAACAGAACTGAAATGCTACTGGAAAGTTAAGACTGTCCTTGGGATAAACTCACCAGCCCAGGAAGATGAAAAAAGCTTGTCTGCCTCAGACTCTGGTTGGGAAAAAAAGAAGTTGCCTGTGAGAGACAGAAATCTCAAACTTGAACCTTGCTTAATTATGCAGTCCTAATTTATAATATTTGCATAATACATGAAACCTCAAGCCAAGTAATTCATATAAAGTGGGTCAGGACAACATCAACCCTGGGTTATCTGGCAACAACAAATATAAACTACCCTGGAGAAACAAATTAAGAATGTGGGCATCACAAGAATTTTACAGGGAGAAAAAAATATAACTAAACATAAACTCATATTAAAATATTTTTAAAATGAGGAAACAATCCACTATGAGTTAAAGTCAGCAATTTAAACAGAAAGAGGACCTGAACATAAAAGAATGTATTATGATAGAATAATCTTAAATAAAAGAAGGGATGAAATCTGACAGTACTAAATGAATCTACATAACATGAGTACAGAGTTAGAAATACTACAAACCATCAAAAAAGAAGAGGATGCCAAGAGGAAATAACAAACAGGTTGGGAGGAAAAATAGGAACCTTTAGAAATAAGAAATAAAATCACTAAAATTAAAAGTTAATGGATAGATTAAATAGCAGACGAGACACAGCTAAAGAGAAAATTAATGAACTCGAATATAGATTCTAAAAAATTACCTACAATGCAAAGAATAGAGAAAAAGAAATTAAAATATGAAAGAAAAAAGAACTTAAAAAATAGAATGAGTAGGATGAATACATGTCTAAAATAAATTTTATAAGTAGAGAAAAGAGAGAATAAGAGAAGAAATCAGTGCCATCCTTACAGCTAGGTCAAAAAGACTCCTGTCCTGGGCATTGTACTTTAGAGTACTTCACATATCACACAGACACACACACACACATTTTATTTTGAAAATATATGGATGCCTCTGTGGCTCAGGATCTGGTGTTTGGCAATACCACAGTGCAAAGAGTAACCCTAATCATCTGCTCGCAAGAAAAACAAAAACAAAATAAAACACATTACTCAATCCCAAGAAGAATATTTCTTCACGTCTCTTCCTCAAAGCAAACGGCAACTATATCTGAACACAGAGAAAGTCTGTGGGTTGTACTACTGCCAAAAGATGGGCACTGCTTCAGAATGTGGGAAGGATTTGAGCAGTGAAATTACTTCTATAAGAAAAGAGACAAATGGATTAATTTGTTAAATCCTTCGTCTCAGCTTGGTTGCAATAGATCCTGGACAACAAAGTATCAGTTTACATTTGCAAAGAGCTTCATTTTCTTGCTTTTCTTCATGTTCCAATTCATGTTACCAAAAGCACTCACAAGTTGGTGTGATATTCCCAACAGTTACACATAGATATATTTTTAAAAATTAAACAATGTATGTTATTGTTAAAATTTTATATATATAAAAATATGTGGGCCAGGCGCGGTGGCTCACGCCTGTAATCCTAGCACTCTGGGAAGCCGAGGCAGGTGTACCGTTTGAGCTCAGGAGTTCGAGACCAGCCTGAGCAGGAGCGAGAACTCGTCTCCACTAAAATTAGAAAGAAATTAATTGGACAACTAAAAATATATAGAAAAAATTAGCCGGGCATGGTGGCGCATGCCTGTAGTCCCAGCTACTCGGGAGGCTGAGGCAGGAGGATCGCTTGAGCCCAGGAGTTTGAGGTTGCTGTGAGCTGGGCTGACGCCACGACACTCTAGCCCGGGCAACAGAGTGAGACTCTGCCTCAAGAAAAAAAAATTAAAAAAAAAAAAAAATGACAAAAACAAATTGTGAGATTCTACAAAATATCCTGCATTCTATCAAACGACAGGCCTACTCTTTAAAAAAAATGGTCAGCATCACAAAAGACAAAGAAAGGCTGAAAAACTATTCAGATTAAGGGAGGCTAAGAAGTATGACAACAAAATACATTGTGTTACCCTGGATTAGATCTTGGTTATTTAAAAAATAGCTATAAAATATATAATTACAAAAATAGGGAGAATTTGAATATGGGCTGTTATTAGATGATCGTATTGTATCAATGGTAATTTTTCTGAGTTTGAATTTGATAATTTTACTGTAATTATGGAAGGGAATGTCCTTGTTGCTGGAATATTTAGCTGTAAAGGGACATGATGTCCACAATTTACTCTGAAATGATTCAGCAGAAATTACATATATACATATATTACAAGCTCAATTTGTGTACCTCTAAAATTCATATGTTGATGTCCTAACCCACAGTACCTCAAAATGAGACCTTATTTGGAGTTAGAGTCTTTACAGAGATGATCAAGTTAAAAAGAGGTCATTAGGGTGGGCCCTAATCCAATATGACTACTGTCCTTATAAGAGGAAATTTGGACACAAAGACACAGAGAGTGAGGAAGACAGAGTGAAAAGACACAGGGAAAAGATGGCCATCTATAAGCCAAGGAGAGAGGGGTGGAACAGATCCTTCTATCATGGCCATGAGAAGGAACCAACCCTACTAACACTTTGATTTTGGACTTCCAGCCTCCAGACTTACGAGACGAATTTTTATTGTTTAAGCCAATCAGTCTATGGCACTTTGTTATAGCAGCCCTAGAAAACCACTATAGATTTTGGTACCAGGAAATAGAGTGCTGTTAATAACAAATGCCTAAAAATATGAAAGTGACTTTGGAACTGGGTAATTTATAGACCCTGGAGGAGTTTTCAGGGGAATGATAGAAACAGCCTAGATTGCCTTTTTTCTTTTATTTGAGACACAGTCTCCCTCTGTCACCCAGCCTAGAGTGCCGAGGAGTCAGCCTAGCTCACTGCAACCTCAAACTCCTGGGCTCAAGCGATCCTCCTGCCTCAGCCTCCCCAGTAGCTTGGACTACAGGCATGTGCCACTGTGCCCTGGCGAAATTTCACTACTTCTTTTAGTTACACAGCTAATTTTTTTATTTTTTGTAAAGATGGGGTCTCGCTATGTTGGTCAGGCTGGTCTCCAAACCCGGGCCTCAAGCAATCCTCCTACCTTGGCCCACCAAAGTGCGAGGATTACAGACATGAGACACCACACCCAGCCAGTTTTAACATTTTTAAAGGATTGTAAAAAAAAGAAAAGAAAAGAAAAGAAAAAATATGTGACAGACACTGTATGTGCACTGAAAAGCCTTTTATTTGATCCATTACAGAAGAAGTTTGCCAACCCCAGCTTTAGATGATGAGAGTCAATAGAAAAGCAGTTATATGAATATCTTAATTTTAACAACATTCCTTGTGATTTTGTTAATGTATTAATGATGTATTGCTCTAAAGCACACTACCACAATTTTAGGGCTAAAAACAAAACACATTTATTATCTCAGATTCCGTGGGTCAAGAGGCTAGGCATGGCTTAACTGGGTCCTCTGCTCAGGGTCTCACAAGGCCATAACCAAGGTAACAGGCAGGAATGCAGTCCCAATGAAAGGCCTGACTGGGGAAGGATCCACTTCCATGGTCATTCAGATGGTTGACTGAATTCATTTCCTTGTGGCCATATGACTGAAGGCTCCAGCCTTTTACTAGCTATCAATTGAAGATTGACCTCACATCCTAGAGACCATTAAGAGTTCACTGTTATGTAACCCTTTCTCAGGGCTTTTCACAACATGGCAATTTATGCTTTCAATGCCAGCAGGAGATTGTCTTTCTCCAGTCTGTTAAGATGGGGTCTTATATAACGTAATGTAGTGATGGGAGTGACATCCCAATAGCTCTGATAGAGCAAGTCAGAGGTTCCACCTGGCCTCAAGGAAAGAGAGAATTATATAGGATGTAATACCAAGAGGTGAAGATCTTGGGGGCTGTTTTGGAATTCTGCCTACCACATAAAGCAAGCAATATAAACTTTATGGAAAAAATAGATAATAATGTATGCACTGTGTACCCTACTTATATTTTTATACATCTCAATATTGCTGGCCCATCAATAGAATAGCCATACACATACAAAGTAATTAAATTTGTCTTTGATATTTTGTAAACTTTTACTCAGATAAAATGTATAGCTTTATACATTTAATGTTTTTCTTTTCTTTATATATATATTTTTTTAACACAGAGTCTCACTCTGCTGCCCAGGCTAGAGTGCCGTGGC
>NW_012148730.1:3827159-3829014 GCF_000956105.1 Propithecus coquereli
GCATTGTAAATGAGGGAACTTGAGTTAATGTGCCTTAAGTTCCTTTTTATTGTTTGTAAGAGGAGTGGAGCTGTTGATTAGCTTTGATTGTCTTATATCAGTGTAAATTTTAAAACCATGAAGACAATTACTCAGCCATAAAAAGGAAGGAAGTATTAATACATACAACTTGGATGAATTTGTAAGGAATTACACTGACTGAAAAAGCTAATCCCAAAAGGTTACATACCATATGATTCATTTATATGATATGCTTAAAATGATAAAATTATAGAAATGTAAGCCTAGTGGTTACCAGGGATCAGGAAGGGAAAATAGATGGGAGGGAGGTGGGTGTGGCTATAAAAGGACAATGAAATGATCATTGTGGTGATAGAACTGTTCTGTATTCTAACTAAGTCAATGACAATATCCTGGTTATGATATAGTACTATAGTTTCCCAAGATGGTAGCATTGGGGAAAACCAGTAAGGAGTACATGTGGTTTCTCTGTGTTATTTCTTACACCTGTCTGTGAATTTACAATTTTCTCAGCATAAAACTTTAATTAAAACTAGTTTGTGCAATAAACTTTAAAAAGCATAGAGACAACCACCAAAAAAAAAAGACATTATCTTCCAAACTGGAAGACAAAAAAAAGAAGCAATAAAGAAAAATGAATCAATAGAGTATTGGGGGGAAAGAAGAAAAAAGGAAAGCAAAGTCACAAAACACTGTGGTAGAAACTGAACCCAAGTATTTTAGTAAGCATCAAAATTATAAGTTTTCATATTTCTATGTTAAAAGTTAAAGACTCTGAGAGTAATTTGAAACAACAAACTCCAGCTATAGGCTATTTTAAAAAGCCATTCCCAAAACATAAGAACAAAAAAAGAAAGTGTATAAAGAGATGGAAAAAGAAATCACGGCAAATATTAACGAAAAATTTTAAAAAATCTGGTATTGCTGTATCTTTTTTTTTTTTGAGACAGAGTCTCACACTCTTGCCTGGGCTAGAATGCCCTGGCGTCAGCCTAGCTCACAGCAACCTCAAACCCCTCAAGCGATCCTCCTGCCTCAGCCTCCCGGGTAGCTGGGACTACAGGCACGCGCCACCATGCCCGGCTAATTTTTTCTATTTTTAGTTATTTGGCTAATTTCTTTCTATATTTATAGTAGAGACGGGGTCTCACTCTTGCTCAGGCTGGTCTCGAACTCCTGACCTCGAGCGATCCTCCCGCCTCAGGCTCCCAGAGTGCTAGGATTACAGGCGTGAGCCACCACGCCCGGCATATTGCTGTATCTTAATCAAAGAAAATATACAAAGTGACTATTACCAATAAGAAGTTAGGGTATACTTTAAATAACTAAAAGAGTGAAATTGGAATGTTCCCAACACAAAGGAATGATAAATGCCTGAGGTGATGGATACTCCATTTACCCTGATTTGACTAATAAGCATTGTATGTCTGTATCAAAACATCACATATGGACTAAAATATATACAAATATACCTATAATAATTTAAAATGTAAAAATGTAAAAAAGAATTATTAGGGATTAAGGGAAATTAAATAATAAAATGAAGAAATACAGCAGGATGATAACGCTCAACCTGTAAAAACCTAACCATATACATTCAAAACATATGAAGTAATAATTGAAATAATTGTAAGGAGAAAGTAAACATATCTACTACAATAAAAATGTGAGATTTGGGGCTGGGCAGAGTGGCTCACGCTTATATTTCTAGCACTTTGGGAGGCTGAGACTGGAGAATTGCTTGAGGCCAAGAGTTCAAGACCAGCATGAGCAACATTATGAGACCCCATCTCTATAAAAAAATAGAAAAATTGGGCCGGGCGCGGTGGCTCAC
>NW_012148730.1:3830226-3861599 GCF_000956105.1 Propithecus coquereli
CAGAATTTTATGAACAATTAATCAATACACTTTAAATATTAAATGAAATAGAAAAATCACTTGAAATTATTGAGTAAAAATTTGATTCCAGAAGAAATAGAAAATTAGAAAAGACCATTAAAGAAACTGAATGTGCTTTTTAATATCTACTTTCTCACATATGAACACAATAATAATCACAAACAAAAATAACAGCACAATTTTAAATTTCTTCCCCAAACATCAAACATCACTATAGTACACAAACACTTCCAGGGTTTGAAAATGAGTGCAATTTCTCCAACTCAGATGTTAGAGCTACTGTAACCAAAATTGTACAAAAAATGAAAATTACAGGCAATCTCATGTATAAATATAGGTGCAAAACTCCAAATAAAATTGCAGCAAAAAAGCTGGGCTTAGTGGCATGCACATACTGTCCCGGCTATTAGTTAGGCTGAGGCAGGAGGATCCCTTGAATCTAGGAGTTCGAGATCAGCCTGGGCAACAATAGTGAGACCTTATCTTTTCAATAAAAATAATTGCTGCAACAGAATTAAGTAACAAATAGTAAAGATATGTAATTGAAAAAATTAAAATGATGACCAATTAGATTTTAAACCTAGTTTGTCTAGCATTTTATTATTTTTATTTTAAACACTTGCCTCTCCCGAAAACCTACATCTTTTTCCTCATCATATGTAACTACAAGGATTGTTCTTTCACACAGCAAATACAGTGACAGAGATATTTTTGCCCAGACAAAAGAACAGTTACGAATTAGAAATTACTTAGAAATATCCCATTCGATTGATTAGCTTAATGGGAAAGACCTTTCTAGAAGAAGTTCGTGTTCCTTTAATAAATTAACCCATAGACTGTCAATATTTATTATAGTACAGGAAGAAACTGCATTTTAGAATCAGTTAAATCTTTTCTCCAACAAAAGACCTTTCTCCATCTAGGCCTCAAATGGCTTTTGGCATTTACAAATGTCCAAATAAAAAACAGTCTCAGAAAATTGTTAGTGAGTTTATGAATATAAATTCCTATTATGTAATATAGGATACATAACTTGTGGTTATATTACAGGAAGGTGACAACATTCTCCTAATTTTATACTCAAATGGAAACTATAGCAACTGTGCATGTTACAGATAGAGACTTCTGTTTCATACCACAATCTGAATCTCGTATCTTTTTTCTATCCATTGTATTGGATTTCCGTTTTGAAGGGAAAAAATGTTTTTTCTCTTTGTGAAAGAAAATATACTCGATCATTTTCAAAATATTTGGAATGATGCTTCACATTTTCAAGAATGATGCCTACACATTACAAATCTAGAGGTTCCAGATGTGGTTGATGCAGTGTAGATCTACACATTAAGTTGGAATGTCCTAGTTAACTTGAGAGAAACAGATCATCTTGCAGTCTTCATTTGTCATTTGAAAATAACATTTTTAGAAGTGTTATTTAACAGAGGATGACTAGCTTATTAATATTACCTTGGTCAGTCAATATATATTTAGTGAGCAACTACTTTGTAACAGATATCATCTCGGTTCATCTGGGTTCCTAAAAGGAAATACCTCAAACTGGGCAATCAATAAACAGAAACTTATTGTTCACCGTTCTGGAGGTTGGGAAGTCCAAGATCAAGATACTGGCAGACTTGGTGTTCAGTGAGGGCTTGCTCTCATAGATGGCACCTTGTTGCTACATCCTCATAAGGTGGAAGGAGCAAAGCAGCTTCCTTCAACTTCTTTTATAAAGGCACTAATCCCATTCATGAGAGTTCCACTCTCATGACTTAATTACCTCCTAAAGGCCTCCCCTCTTAATGCTATTACATTCGGGGTTAAGTTTCAACATGTAAATTTGGGGGGAGATTCCAACATTTGGACCACTACAGATATGATTCCAGGTTTTGGGAACACAGCACTTAATAAATCAGACCTAACTTGTGCTCTCATGGACTTCATGGACTGGAAACAGCCCTTGTTTCCAAACTGCCCAGACCTGCCCAGCCATCCAAGGAAGCCAACCATGAGATTTCTTTTTTTGCCTCGATCCCAGGGACCAGCTTCTGTCTGCTTGGTTTTATGAACCATACCAAAATTAATATACCCAAATAAGATTCCACAGTCCTTTCACCTTGTCTTGGCAGAAATATCACTGTCACTGTATCTGTCATAATGACCTCTGACCACTCACAAAAAACACTGAACCTAAGGTAAGAATTACTTATACTTTATCTGAAAACTTTATCAGTTTTTCATCCCCAATTTCTTTCCATGTCTGAACTTATTTAAAAGGAAGAAGAGAGTTTGAGATGCCTAAAGGAAACATATTCCTTAAAATAGGCAAGAATGCAAGTGTGTCAATAAGGAGTGGATGATTAAAACATTAAGAAATTCTAAACTCGAGGCCTCAAAACCAAATAAAGTATAGCACATGTATTAAATGAATGAGCACACAAAAATTACGTTATTACTTTTAATGGATAGTTTTGAAGGTTTAAAGATTGGATTCTGGGAATAATCTAGATAAGATTTATTAGAATTTATTGAACTATCAGAGATTAAGCTAGTTTCAGAATGTGGGAACACCAGAAGTCATTCCTACTTAATTTGTTTTATTTGGGGAGGGGGGTGTACTTTGGGAACACAAAAGCATGCAGAATGAAGAATTCATGGCATTTTTTTAAAAATGTTGCAGACCTATACACAATAATACTTTACCTTCAGTTGTAATGATAAAGATCAGAATTAATTTTGTAGATAATTATAAAACATAAGCTAGCTTTTGAAAATTGCCTTCTACTCCATTCTGTTCACATGCTACACCACCTGAACGATAAAGGAAGACCACAAAATCAAAGTAGTCTGTTTTAATATCGTTCTGTTTTCATTTGCCACTGACTCTAGGCACATATTTATCTGTAAAATTTATTCCTCCTGTATTTATTTGGATGCTATGCCACCGATTTGTTCAGAATGTTAATGTCACAAGCTGTAAATACTGTTAACAATTGAAGGAGTTCATCTTAGTGTAAACTATGAATTTTTCCTCTGGTTGGAAATAGTCTCAAATAATTCCCACATATAAAAATGGCATGTAGAAATCGCCTACATTCTTATGAGAAAATTTATATTAAAAATCACAGCAATAAATTAGACTATTCCTAAGATGGTATAATGAAGAAGATATTGAGGTATATCTGGGGTAGTACAAGCTCGATTAAAAATAACTTGTTGCTGAGATAATAGCTATTTGCAATAATCTGTTAGGTAAGAGTCTAGGATTATAGTGTTCCACACATTGGAGCACACGTACAGTAGTTCTTTTTCCCAATACCTTGAGATTAGGGCCCTATACTTCAGTTTCCAGACTCAGGTTTTATATTCTGTGAGCCAGCAGGTGACCATAGTAGACTGAAATGGGTGTGTATCCCTCTTCAGGGCATTCAACTTTTGCTACTTCCTATCCAACTGAAAGCGGTCTATATGGCCTCATATAGCAATGCTGGGGGTTGGCTAAGTAGATTTTCAAATAACTTGTGTATAACCCTGTAAGAACCAATGCTTTTGTTTAAACTATTTTTCCTCAAATGGATACATTTCCAAAATACATTATACTCTATCAGATTATATGAAATATAATTTAATCCCTTCTTAATTACTCAGCGTTATCATCATCAAATATATCACTATAGATATATATTCAACTGTTAAATAAAATTATGTAAGTACTGAAGCCAGGAACTCACTCTCTTGAAAAATTGCTATTATTGGACTGAGTTTGGGTCATTTGCCTCTTCCTCATAAAAGTACAAAAAAGGCGTGCAGCAGTCTGATCTCCTGTGGGATGTGTGGCATGGTGGCCTTTCTGCAAAATTAATTGTTGGATCAAGATCAAAAGAGGTCTTCTCTTAAGTCATAGTTTTATCTTCCAGAAATCTTTACTATTGCTATAAGCTTTTTTTGATTTGTCAGCAACACTCTGAACATCATCTGCTATTTCTTAGACCTATCACAATGTACCATAGTTTGTAATTTCATCAAAACTATAACTCTTCAGACTGGAAAAAAAAAAAGTCCTATAGCTGATATGCTCATAATGGGACACAGTGATGTACCTAAGGACTATTGAGATGTAGATGTAGATGGCTATCCACAACCCACACACACATACACACGCACGCCTACGCCTCCCAAAGAGTGTGCTATAGTGCCGTTCATGTTTACAGGTCTCTGGAGAAATATTAAAAATGAAATGGCTGTCAGACTGACATGACTACAGAGCATGTGACAACGACATCAATTATCTTATTGCTACTGACCTTTGGTGTCAGAGTCCGCTGCTCAGTCCCTGCCATTTGTTTTCCTTTTTTGGATTGTTCTCTGTCCTTTCCACATAACTTCTATCTTTTTCAGAATTTGTACCAGAGAAGGTTGACTTCTATCAACCCATGACATTTAGTCTCTGTTAATGAACCAGCCAATCACAGCATGAGGGTGTGACCAGCTATGGGATCTTTACCACATTCCTTCTTGCTTGTTGCACCAAAGCTATTTCTTTTTGGCAAGAAGCATTTTATTTTACCACCTATTTGGGATACTTGAGATTTCTGGATGTCTGTGAAGCATTCCTCTATTTTCAAATGTATTCCCTCTTGATATTGCTTATTCATTTAAAAATACTCAAGTGTCTGCCATGTGGCATTGGAGATACAATTGAGAGCAAGTTAGTCATGATGCCTGCTTTCATAAAGCTTCTAGTCTTATGCAAAATATAGAAAAACAAATATCAGCATTAAATTATAACACTATGTATGGCTTTCTTCCTCTCTAACGATAACAATAAAATATAAAACCTAGAGAAGTGAAAAGAAGTTGCCACATCTTTGAAGTAGCACCTCAGAATTAATTCCTGCATTAATTTATAGGAGATTTTTGTTTAGTTTTGTTTCCATTTTAGCAGAAATGCTAAATGACACCATTTTGTGACATTTCTCCCCTATCTATTAACACTTTAAAAGACACAATTTCCATTAGATCTTCCACAACTAATAAACATACTATTTTGAGACATTTTGGCTTCTATTTCACTTAATAGCCATAAATCCGATAGCTGTAAATCCCAATATAGCATGACATAAGAACTTCTAGGTCTCATTTTGAGATTGCTTCCTACAAAAATCACTGTTTTATGTTTCAGATTAAATCTTTTGAATTTGACTAACATCACAATTGAAGAAAAATGACTACATTTATAAGTGCCCCTATTTAAAAGCAAACAGGAAAAGAAAAAGAAAATGAACAGTCCAGAATCTGCATTTAGTGTAACTTTATGCATTATTAGAGAAAAACGAATATGCACATACATAAACTCTTACTTTTAACATACGTATTTTTTGTTGCCCCACATGTATCGTAGACATTTGTCATAGAAATATTTATTTACAAAAATAATTTCAGTAAGTTTGTATTTTAAGGTTAAAGGGCAGCTAATAGGTTTTTAAATAATATCTGGAACACCTTATAATTAGGTTGTTGAATGCATGAGAAGCTTGCTGAATTTAAAAGAAGAAAAAGGTTTATAGTACATCTCTGCAAAAAAGTATATCAATAAAATTGATGCATCTTATGGGCAGTACTAACACCACATATCCCTTAATTCTAGGGTTTCTTCGTCAATTCAAAAGGTAAACAGAAACACTAACAGCTTATTAGATTGATTATTAATTATAAGCCTTTTGGGTAGTAATTGGGCCAAATAAGTATTTATTGAAAACCTATGGTATACCTAGGACAGACTATTCCTAGAACATGTAAATGATCAAGGATAAGATGTTTGGTATATGATGCATTCACGAATGCAGTGACCTTAGGCGGGAAATTAAAATTTGCCTGAAGTGTTAGGGTATCTTCTGAACACTGTTCTAAAACTTCAGCTAGGATTTACAAATTACTCCATTCAATCTGGCCTAATCAATTGTGATTCCCATAGTTTTAAGAGCGGTGTAGTTGATGGAAAAAGCATTGGACTTGGATTCAGGAGACCTATGTTTCGGTTGCAATTTTCTATACTTTAATCTTGGGCAAGGCACTTCATCTCTCTGAGCTTCAGTCGCTTATTCTTTAGAATAGAGAAAATATAGCTTGTACTGCAAACCTCACAGATTGGCTGTGAGAATCACATAAAAGAATGTGCTTTGTGATCCAAAGTTATGTCCATGAATGTAACATTCATTATTCATACATGTATTTATTAATAAATACATTGCAGTTGCTTTGCATTGTTTACTTGGGGTGAAAGAAATGTGAGATTCTCCTGTACTACGACACAGCCTATCCATTTCTTTTGCAAATTTGATAAAGCTCCACATATTCTAGAATCTGGGTTATACACTGATATGTACTATGTACTTCAAGGAAAATACCGAGAAGTATGTCTTCACATTTGAATCATAGTTTCAAGTTTTCATTTCCTTCTAACACACAGAGACTGGTGCGTCAGTGTGCCAAACACGTGCATATATCAAATAATTTAAATACATATGACAGTTAATTTTAGGTGTCAACTTGACTGGACTAAGGAATACCTAGAAAACTTGTAAAGTATTATTCTGGGTGTGTCTGTGAGAGTGTTTCCAGAGAACATTGGCCTGGAATTAGTTCAGTGGACTGACTGGCCCTCAGTAAGAGTGGGCACCTTCCAATTCAAAGGGGCCTCAACAAAAAGGCATAAAGAGGTGATTTCTTCTCTCTTTTTCTGCTGGAGCTGGGACACTCTTCTTCTACCCTACATCAGAACTCTAGGCTTTCCAGCCTTTGTACTCTAGGACTTACACCGGCCCCCACCCCGAACCCCCAGTTTCTCAGGCCTTCAGCCTCGGGCTGAGAATGACACCACCAGCTTCCCTGGTTCTGTAAGTTCTGAAAGTTCAAGGCTTTCAGACTTGAACTGAGCTATGCTCCTGGCTTCCCAGGGCCTCCAGCTTGCTGATGGCCTGTCATGGGACTTCTCGGCATCCATAATCACGCGAGCCAATTCCCCTGATAAATCCCCTCTCATCTATCTATCTATCTATCTATCTAATCTGATTGGTTCTGTCTCTCTGGAGAACCCTGACAAATACAACACACAAAGAGAATGTATCATATTCCTCCATAAGTAGCCAAAATACTGCACTTTAAAAAGTTAGGCCTAGTGGTATTCTTTGCCCACAAGGATATACATTGCTATTTAATTGCTAGCAAATTGTCAACTTCTGTCTCTTTTCATTTTTCATCTTGAAAAATTATGTGCATAATTTATATTCTATGTTTAGTGGAACTTATAATACTAAGCACAAAATGTTTTGATGCAAGAGTATAATTTACCCCTCTTCAAGTCAGAGAAATAAATATCCTTTGACATCTGTGGTCTTCCTTTCATTTCCTCTGTCCCTTTTCCTGGTTCTCTCTGTCTGCCTCTTATTGAAGTTTCTCTTTTCTGTATTCCATCCACTCCCTCCACCTCCCAACTACCCCATGACGTTTTCAGATTCATGTTTTATTGTATTTGCAAGACTTTCTTCCCCCTTCAATGCTTTCTACAGTAAACTCTTCTTTTTGAAATAGGATCTTAATTAAAATGAGATTATCTTCTGGGGGTTTGCTTTGTTCTACTTGGTTTTGGTTTGTGGCCTTTACAGTGAGTCAAGAACATTTAAATTGGGAAAATGAAATTAAAAAACTTCCCTATCACCATTATCTACAGTTTAATGTTTTCTCATTCATACATTTCCAGTTTCGTTTTTTGGCCAGAGAGAGGAAGAGGAGAGGAAAGGAAAGAGGAAGTAAGATCAAGAAGGTGTGGGGCCAAGGGATGGAAAAGAATACTGCAATGGAATGCTGACCACTCTTCACCACCATTTTTGCCAAAGAAGTGCAAAGACCCCCGACCCCAGAAACCCCCAGAATCATTCATCTGAGGATTTTCTATTATATTTCCAATATGATTTTCATAGTTCCAAAAAGAAGAATAAGGTGAAATACTTCCCCAGGACCCCAATGCTATATTGATAGTAGTTACAATATTATATGCCTTCAGGTTTTACCCACAGGGGTGTCCTCTTCAAGTAGGGCTGCAGGACATAGCTCAGCCTTCGCCATGTGATGACTTTCCACAGCTCTTCATTTAAATGCTGCCATGGATCTGAGGATTTGACTCTCTAGCAGATGACGGTAGAGTCTCAAATCTTTCTGAATACATTTTTGCTATTTATTTCACTAACCAAGTGTGATCCTTCACAATAGGAAAATTGTTTAAATGTTATTTCGAAAAATGATGCACAATTCATTTGCAGAGCTTGTATCCTCAAGAATATCTTTTCAGAATATATATTTGGAGGAGTCTGAATAAACATTTGAAAGACTTTGGGGTTAAAATGTCCGTTGAAGACATCGAGAGACATGAGAGAGGCAAAAATATTTAAAAACCATGAAAGGAGTAAGCAAATTGAAGAGAGTCAAAAACTGAACAGCCATCTTTTTTTTTTTCCTTTAGAAAAACAAAGAGAAGACATCTCATTAATAGTTCTCCTAAGTAACCAAAGGCTTAAGCATTTGAGTCCTCAAAGAACAGTATCATATATCTTTGCTAAAGTGGATTCTGGTTCAATCTGTCTCACTAGCATTTTTCCTTTCTCTCTTTCTTTGAAAAACACACACACACATTCCTCTTAAAGATATGCTTTATGCCTCCTATGTGCCACAGTAAATCTCTAGTTTGAAGGAATATTTAAGTACTGAATTTAAGTCTCACCATCCCCATCAGTCCTGCAGCTCTGACCAGTGCTAGATAACACAACAATGAAGTGAACTGAAAGTTCCAAAACCCATAGAAACTTCTCCTGGCTGTGACTTACTGTCTCTGACATTTTGATGCTGATATACTGTAGCTGAAATCCATAAATGCAATCCTAAATTTCAGGCATTTGGATTTGTCAGTTTAATTCAGGCATCACCTCAGTTAAAGCCCAACTTACTGTATTTATGCAAAAAGAAAGGTGGAAGTTGGGGGCGAAAGGCATTTTCATTCTGCAATAAATATTATCAGAGCTCTGCTCTGCGGTGTTATAATCAGCGCATGCAGAACAGTGCCACGCCAAACAGTAAGCCGGAGTTGCAGTCTGGCAAAATAAGCCCTTCAAAGCCCACGAGCTTACTGCTCTTCACCTGGTGGATTCTCTCCATCACGAAGCTGAGCGAGTCCATTAAGCTTATGTAACACAAGCTTAAAGGTGAAATGGAAAGCTCTTAAAAAATAAACTATTTAAGTTTCTAAATCAGGAGTGTGCATTATGTGCTGAAACTTAAATGTGCCAGTAATGCCACATACATTTGTACAATAATGATAATCGCATTCACATTTTAAAGGAGAACATTTAAAAGTACATTTCCTTCACAGAACTTAAAAAAAGAAAGAAAAAGAAAAATTCTCAATCAGTATTCCAGCTTCGTTCTGAAAGAACTGAAGGCAAAGTAGCAGTCAGGGAGTGCTCTGGGCTTTGCGAGTGCTGTCATCAATTCTTATAAATCCTTAATCCAGCCCTTGATAGGCAGGTGAAGAGGAAATTGATTTTTTTCTGATGTTTTTGTGTAATGAAATACAGAATATAAGAAATGTAAGCATGTACACATATTTCCGTAGATATAGGACCTTATTTATTTTAGTATCCAATTCAGAGCAAGGAAAACAGAGTACATCCATTGAAAAGAGAAAAGGGGTGTTAAAAACATATGTGCAGACCGAGGACATCATCAAACTTATTGAATAGTGCTGGAGCTGATTATATACCCAAGCACTTTGAAAAGCAGTTCGGGCACAGACCCAACCCTGGAAGAGCACGGCGAGGTAAAGAGCATGTTTTTTAATGGAAACTCAGACTGAGACTTAACCTGATTCCACCAAAACTCTCAAAAGCCCAGTGCCATGACCGCTGCAAGAACACCAGAGGCTGCAGCCAAGTGTGAGTGAGTGAACCTTTTCCAAATTTCATTTGACCTTTTACCCAATCATAATCAAAATGCTAGTAAAACAACCAAGAGAAGATGTTGTTTTCCATCTTAGCTTTCACAAGAAATGTTGTCACTAATAATAATTAACCTTTTACTTAACAGACCACGGGTTGCTATGTTTTTCCTTTTGTGAAAGTGATGTCTTCTGAGCTTTCATCTGCTAAAGATTATTCCCTCTTTGGAACGAAACCACTAGTCCCACGGTTGGTAAGTGTTTAGGAAAATGAATAATTTGCTTCAGGGGAAAATTGTTTTTCTTATCCTGTTATAAAATCAGTTTGAGCTTTGTTCCCCATGACCCAGATTCCCATGACAACAGCAACAGTGACCTTGCCTTAAGGTCTAGGAGCAGAGGAAGCCATTGAACAGAATGAACTCAGATTTCTAGTGTTGATTTTTTCAGGTGCAGTTTTAATGTTTCAGCCTCAAATTTCTCTCTTACAAAACAGATGACTACAATCTTGACAAAGAATGGCTATACATAGCACTCCTTGTATCAGATTCACACAAATAAAAAGACAGATTTTCCTATTGGGACCGGCAGCCAAAAGAGTGACAAAAAATCAGTTTGTGGCAATTTTGGCACCAAACATAGTCCAGGAAATTAATCCAAACCTCACTTTTGTAATGGACTCTAAATTTTCAGCAACTGAAAACCACACTGCACCAGCCAATTGGTAATAAATTTAAAATACCAGAAGATGATTTCAGAGAAAGAAATTGCAGCCATGAAACAACATATTTCTGAGATCAATGGGACATATCTGTCTTACCGGAATAGGATACACTTCTGGAAAATAGAGTAATGATCTTAGAAGGCGGAACAGAGACTCTTTTTAATATCTTCCTCCTACTCCATCTTAGAGGAATGGGATGAGAGTTAAATGTAGGTTTTTTGGAGGTTTTAAGATGGAAGATAAAAAATAGCATTTATAATTCAAGTCTTCCTGACTCTCAAATCTTTTGAATTTATGAAAAATGCATAGCATTTTTATCTGCTTAATGTACTATATTTGTAGCTTACATATTTGAGAAATTCCCATTATAATAGTTGGTACTTCTTTGTATTATATACACACAATAGATAAGCATTAGCAAATGAAAAGAAAAACACTTCCTGGTTACCCAGCATAAGTCAAATTAACATTGATAGACCCTGTAACAGATCAATAAACCAAAGTTTTAGCAGTAATGAAAGCAAGGAGATTCCAAAGTCAAGAATCCTTTTGGGAAAATACCATGCTTTTCCCTTAAAATTTTAATCACAGGAAGACAAGAGTGTTCTCATTTGTCCCATCTATTTCACAAAAGAACTCTAAAAGAGAGGAGACATTTGGAAAAACTAAACGGCTATCTGTGTCTTTACAGATTAAAATCAACATGTAAGTTTTTCCCAGAAGTTTATAAGTGATCATTTGTGTAGATCACCCTGTATGAGCTCATTCTATACAGTAACTAACGAACAACCACGTGGGCTCTTGCATGCTAGCCATCTTCTTTAGCACTTTATGCCACTCATTCATTCATTCATTCTACAAGTATTTATTCAATCTGTATTTATGATCTTGGGCACTACTGCTAGAGAGGAGGGATACAAAGGAAAAATAAGCCATGTCCCTGACCCAGAAAAGCTCACAGGCTGGTAGAGGAGAAACACTAGAGACAAAATTTGCATGGTTCATTCCAAACTGGTAAAATTAAGGCTTTTGAGGTTCAGATTTGTCCCTGGAGAATACAAAGTAGAATCATGGATCAAAGACCACCTTGAGAAATTCATTAATAAGTAAAATGTTCTCAACACTCAATCTTCAAATTTGAAGGAAAACAGAATGAGCCCCATACAACCTGAGCAAATTCTCTGAGCAAAGAGCAACCACTGCCAGTACTGATCCATCTAATCCCAGGATTACAGGAGATCCCAAGAGAAAGGGGAGGTCTGTTTTAAGTGGGATTTTGCTACATGAGAATTGCCTGAAGCCCTGTGGGCTCCCTTGCAGAGTTCTTTTCTCCTTAAAAAAGCATTTGCTATGCCTTTGCTCAAATAGGTTTATTACCTATTTGAACCCTCCAGGTGGTGATATCAGTTGCAAAGAATAGAGAAATACAACTGCAAATTTTTTTTTAAACGCAGTTTCACTTTTTCCAACTTGTTGTGCACTGCATGTAGTTACACACTTGGGGAAATACTGCCACTGAATGAAGTGTTGTAGGGCCTTTACGGAGTGCTTATCTGATACTATTCAAAAAATGGAAACTCTGCTCAGCTCCATAAGATAAGGGTAATCTAACCTTGCCTGTGATGGCACATATCTTACTGAGAAAATGTACACTCTTGCATTATAGGAAATTATGAAAAAATGTGGATTTCTGCTAAAAGGCTCTTACCATTCAAATTTCCATTTGTTAAAACAATTTTGGTGCATAGGGAATTGTATTATGGTGTGTAAACCAGGTACACAGCATTTTAAAATGTAAAATGAAAGCTTAATTTTTTTTGAAGATAACAAGAGGGTTAAAACACATTAAAAAGGTTAAACATAGCGAGGTGTTCCCTGTCCTGTGGTGGAGGAAGATATCACCAGTATTGCCAGTTAAGAGCTAAAAAGCCATGAAGCTCATTTTGTCTAGAAAATAGTGAATAATTCATTTTAGGTATTTAAGCCTAAATTTCAATACACGGATTAATATCTTCTGATGATTTCACACTGTTACTGAAATGATGGTTGTTTCCCATTGTGTTTCTCTTTCTGGGCCTTCCCTTTGCCTTTTTCTTATTTAGTCCCAGGGGGAGGGCTGGCTTCTGTTCTGATGGGTTTTCCCAGTTGCTAAATATTTTTGAGCCTCTCCTTTTCACAGCTCTCCAGATTGAAAACAGGTTGATCAGAGATGGCCTCAGCAATATTGACTTTCAGTGGTCCCCACCTGACCTTTCTGTAACTTCCCCTGCCTCCCAGCTGCTCTGTCCTAGCGCCGCCATCCCACCTAGAAAAACATACTTGTCCTGTGTCCAAATATCTAACTCATTTAATCGGACTACAATGATAATGGTTGATAATGTCTGAACATGTCACTCTCAAGACTATTTGAATTTTAACAGATAAATCATGGAAAAACTATTTTAATACAAAGACATAACCATCTTCCATTTTGCACCTACTGAAGGCCTAGCAACATAGTGGCTGCTTTAGATATATTAACACTAACTCTAATCCTTATAATAGACATAGAGGAGCAAAGTGAGTCTCAAAGAGCCTAAGTAAGTTGCCTGAAATCATAAAGATAGAATCAAAACTAGGATTCAGAATTAGGTCTGCCTGTCTCTGAAACTGATGCTCATATATCACCATGAGACCGAATAGAATCTGGGGCTAAGTGGCAAGATTGAAGGAAAGGTATTTTTAGTGATAGGGGCAGGAGGAGGGGGCAGTAATTCTACTTCTTGAATTAGATCATAATGGAGATACCTTCTATGCCTCCACGTAGCAGCACATCTGAGGTTGAATTGGAATATGAAAATTCAAAGAAAATAACTTTATTTATTAGTTATTCATAAAATCATACAGTCTTAGAGTTAGAAGATAATCTTAGATATAATCTTACCTCTGTGACAAACTGACCACAACAGATATCTTCCAATATTTTCTTGACTATATTGAATATGTTCCAAAATGGCACACAAATTGAAATCTCTTAATGAAATGTATATTAGTATGCATATATGTATTATGTGTATTATACATATTGCCATACATATTATGAATAACACATTGTAAGAGCAGTGTTGTGTGGGTATATATATGTACATCCTCCCAAGACTCCTTTCTTCCAGATTAAACATAAATATTTTCAGTCTTTTCTTACATGCAACGAGCTTTAGATAAAATATGATAATGTCTCCACAATTGTTTCTCATGGTGTTCATTTGTGGTTTTGAAGAAAAGAAAAGAAAAAAGAGAAGAGAAGAGAAGAGAAGAGAAAAAAGAAAGAAAGAAGAAAAGAAAGGGAGGGAGGAAAGAAAGGAAAGAAAGAAAGGGAAGTTATAATTCCTCTTTTTACCAAAAGGCCAGCAGTTCACATCCCAAATTCTAATAATCACTTTTTCTACAATGTTGCTAGTAGATGTGATTTAAGATGAGATGAACCAGAAAGAGATTGAATCATCCTACCAACTGAACTATCTCCAACGCAGTTTTAGTATCACATTTATAACCCTTATAATTATTATTGATTGCAACTTTTCATTACAGATATCTATATGCATGTCTTATTTACACTATTTTTGTTTCTTCAAAATAGAATCCATGTCTTCTTCGTCTATATATATTCTGCATTTGGCATATTTCATGGCGTATAACAGGTACATAACAATCACCTGTTAAAAAATTAATGATGAATCAAATCATGGTAAAATGCTGAAGATTCAGTATATGAAAATGTATAGATGAAATATTCACAGGGAAGGGGAGGGGAGGGGGAGGGGAAGGGGAAGGGAAGGGAGCCAAATAAGTTTGTGAGATGTTGGATTAAATATCTTCCCTGCAGGATTTCTATGATTCTTTGAAAAGCTCATATGCATTATGTATCTCCAGCCTTGGAGCTAGACTCCAATTGCCCCATTTCTCAGTCCACACTCTTTTAAGTCTAAGATTTATGATTCTCCCAAACTAAATGAGGGAGAGACAGAAACAGAAGCAGAGACAGAGACAGGAAGAACAGAAGCCATTAATTTGAACACTCTCTGGGGTTAGTTTTAAGAAGGAAGTTTCTAGGTGAGGTGTGTGAGATTAACAAGCCTGACAAGCATTTGAGGAGGTGGTCTCAGATTAAACACTTCTGAAGAGTGTTTAAGCAGAACAGACGAATTGAAACATTTGGAGTCACTGATGATGGTACGTGCACCATCCTGGACCTACAAAGTACCTTCAAGATCTCTTTCTGGTTCATCTCATCTCAAATCACATCCACTAGAAACATTATACAAAAAGCGATTATTAGAATTTGGGATGTGAACTACTGGCCTTTTGGTAAAAAGAGGAATTGTAACTTAGTATCTAAACTAAATTTTCATTAAATTTGGTCTTGCTTTGCTAGCATGCCTGTGATGGTATTATTTTAATACTGCGTAAAAAAAAGTTTGAAGTCCAAGATACTACCTTCTCTTTCTTTCTCTATTTTAATCCTATCTCTTCCAGAAAGTTTTCCTCATTCAGGTACAATTTAGGAAAGAATCTCACCATCAAAAATGCTACAAACAAATGCACCGGGTGCCGTGCATTGCCGAACTTCAATTTTTTTTCCAATTTACTGATTCATCTGACATTCTACCAACAACCTCATCCTCCAACAAACCAAACTTGGGGACCATCACAAATATTTAGCTGTTTATGATAGAGTGCATAAATGTGCCTGTGCAGTCTTGGACTTGTCCTTCTCATCCCTCTGTCATGATAAATTTTAAGAGAACTAGGGATTTATACACATATGTTCCCATACAAAGAATTTTTTCTTTATCTAGGGTGTCAATGAAATATACATTGAAGCAGTATCATCCTAAAAAGCATCTAATGTCCTACTATAGATCCAGATGTTTGCATGTTATTAAATAGACTAATATTTCAGATAACTATCTAATTTTGAGGCTGGCTGGACTTATTTAGGATGAAATTATAGTTGCTCGTGTAAAAAAATTTAAGAAGTATCATGAATGGCTACCCAACCTCTCTTTTCCATCTTAACCAATCTGAAATTCCATGCTTAGGATTCATTGCTTTAGAAATAAGTCACTTAAAGCCTTTTGTGAAATGTGAATATTTCATCGATACATTTTAATATACTGAATCTTCAGCATTTTAGCATGATTTGATTCATCATTCTTTTTTTTTTTTTTTCAGACAGAGTTTCACTCTTTTGCCTGGGGGCTAGAGTCCCGTGGCATCAGCCTAACTCACAGCAACCTCAAATTCCTGGGCTCAAGCAATCCTTCTGCCTCAGCCTCCCAAGTAGCTGGGACTACAGGCATGTGCCACCATGCCTGGCTAATTTTTTCTATATATTTTTAGTTGTCTGATTAATTTCTTTCTAATTTTTATCTTGCTCAGGCTGGTCTCAAACTCCTGAGCTCAAACAATCTGCCTGCCTCGGCCTCCCAGAGAGCTAGGATTACAGGCGTGAGCCACCGCGCCCCGCCCATCATTCATTTTTTAACAGGTAATTGTTGTGTACCTGTTATACGCCATGAAATATGCCAAATGCAGAATATATATAGACAAAGAAGACATAGGTTCTATTTTGAAGAAACAAAAATAGTGTAAATAAGACATGCATACAGTTACCTATAATGAAAAATTGACATCAATAAGAATTATAAGCATTATAAATGTGATGCTAAAACTGCAGTGGAGATAGTTCAGTTAGTAGGATGATTCAATCTTTCATTTAGTAATTTTTTAAAACATTTATAGCGCACTTGCTATATTCCAGATATCATGCTGGGTTGTGAGAATACACAGGTGAAAGTTATGTTCCCTGCCCTTGAGACGCTCAGTTTAAAGCAAAAACTTAAATAAATAAATACATAAATAAGTAAGTAAGAAGAATAAAACAAATAAAAAAGAAGTATAAGAATAGAGCTGTGCAGAAGCAGCTTTGGGAACACAAAGGCAGGTCATCTAACCCAGTGCAAGATTAGATGAAGAAGGTGGATGTTGTGGTGGGGGAAGCTTCGTGGAGGAAGAAACTCTAGGGCTGAGAACAGAAGGACAGAGGGAAATAAAGGTCACTGCAGGAAGAGATGACAGTTCAAAGGGACAGGGATATGAGAAAGCCTGGTGCATCCAGAAACTGAAAGAGTTCTGCCTGCCCAGAGTCAAAAGTACAAGTGGAGATAAGACAGGAGACAATAGAAGAGATCAGGCTTAAGATCACGAAGACCTTGGACTTTTTCCTAAAAGTACAAGAGAGTCAAAAAGGAGTTTTATAACAAAGAAGAAAGCCAATGCTGAAGACATCAGTGTAGTTAGGGATTGGGGGCTGGGGGAGAGAGAGAAAGAATAGCAAGGGAGTGAAAGAAAGCAAGAAATTGACAAAAGGGAAAGACCTAAAACATTAGGGGAGCAAGGCTCAAAGGCATGGGCTGGTGGGGATCCCCATGCTGAGAAACAGTAGAGAGCAATAAGAACCTGAAATTTTATTCATTCATTCATTCATTAAATAAAATACAATTTTATTAAGTTACTAAAAAGTCCTAAATACTATTCTAAGAATTGAGGATATAATTTTGCTTGCCTGGAGCTCACAGCCCAGTGAGGGTGACTGGTGTTAACCAAATAATCAACCAAAATATGTTCTTACAAAATAAAATAAATGTTATTAAAGAGAGGTTTATATATCATGAGACAATACAGCAGGGATATATGATTAGGTTCTTTGGTTTCAAGCAACCAAAATCTATTTGGGTAAACATAAGCAAAAATAAAAAAGGTCATGGGGCGACTTGCTGTAACGGAGAAATGGCTGGGAAAGCAGGGCTCTGAGAAACAAGCAGCAGAGCAGCTTCAGGGAACCAGGGAGCAGGGATTAAGAGACAGGGTCTTCAGATGAATTGGCTTGATTTTCTGTCTCTGCAATGCTGCTCAAGGTACAAATTCCTGTGAGGGAGAGTCAGAGTGGCCTGGTGCAGGTCACATTCCCATTACTGGGTTAGGGAAGAGGAGATGACCTTGATTGATAGCCCTATCAACACTGCATGCATAGGGGAAAAGAAGTTCTCTTAAAGAAAACCAAGCCGGATTTCCCAGAAGCAGAATCATTGTTGCACTGGTGAAAACAAAAGATTTCCACTAACCAGGAGAACTGGTGGAAACCTTAGGGAAGGTTTCCTGGAAGAGAGATATTATTGAACTGAGATACGAAGGATGAGGGGGATTTAACTAGGGAAAGAGTGGGCGCACATGTCATCAGGGGTGTGGCTTTCTGGGTGTAGAGAATGCACGGTATGTGCTCAGATGAAAGGCTAACTAAAGACAAAATTTAACCCCGTAAAAAGTTTGCCTTGCAGATGCCCATTCAACATCTTGCATGGATTATTCATTAGCAATTGCCTCCATTATCAGCAGCATCTCCACTACTTTTAAGTGTGGGAATAAAGTACATAATCCATGAAGATCAACAAAATTATCTACAAATTCCCCCTTTTCAGATATCTGCATATGGCCCCTAGGAACATGGTGGTGAGATGCACTGCTCTATGGACGAATTGGAGTAGTCTATCATCATGTTTGTGATCACTTAGTAGAGAATTCTCTCAGATAGGGATCATCATAAATTGTGGGGCAGTAGGGAATTTCTCTCTTTTACCTATTATTACACTGAGGAGGTAGATTTCGCTATGCATCTTAGCATGTTAAAAACATATTCACTTCTTTCTTTGCTCTTTTGAACTGTGCAAATAATTACCCCTTGCTAGGCAAAATTTGCATCATTCTGGAGATAAAAGCAACTTCTCTCTCCCACTTTCTGTGTGATGTTGAGCAAAGCAGTTTGCTTTTCTCTGTTTAGGTTTCTTCACTTACGGAAATGGTGATAAAGCATACTCTGCAGAGACCTTAAAAAATGAACCATTTCTCTCACTTTATGAATAAGGAAAAAAAAGGCCCAGAGAAGCAATGTAACGTGGCCAATATAACAAAGCTTCTTGGTGAGAGAGCTACACTTAGAATTCATGTCTGTCTTCCATTCATCATGCTTCTTTTCGGAGAACTTGGATGTGTAATGCAAAAAGAAAAACAAACCACATTGCATGTAAAGTAGAAACCAGGCTTTTAAGTTCTAGATGTAATACTTATTAGCTATGTGTGTGATCTTGGACGTTTATTTAAACTTTCTGAACCTCAGTTTCCTCATTTGTTAAAAGAGTATAATAATGATTGTCCAACTCCTTTCAGGGTCATTGTAAGGCTCAAAAGAAGATAATATATATAAGGCTACATTGCACAAAAACATGCAACCTTGCTATTATAAACGACATTTAAAAACCTAGGAAATTGAAGCCCTAAGATGGCGAACAACTTACCCAATTTCACTGGGTCATTTTCCGTCTAAGGAGATCTCTGAACTTGAAGTGCAGTTACCTTTCCTCTAAACCCTGCACACGCCTTTTTGTCTGGAAACACAAAGTCTCATATACTAATTTTTTAAAAATTTAATCTTTAATTAAGTACTACCTAGAGTGTTGCAACATAGTAATAAATGTGTATTTCTTTATAATTAACTCTATTCCCAAATCCCCACCTTGTTATAACTGAGCAAGGCAAAAAAAATTAGTCATAATATATAAACTAGTATATTGGAAAAAAATAATTAAGAATTTTTTAAAAGTTCAATTTTGACCTTCAATTAAAAAGGGGTAAAACATTTCCCAAAGTTACTATGCAGCTTAGAAGCATAATAATTTCCTCTTCCTATTGTATCTCACGTTGATAACATGGACCTTGGATATCTCTCGTAATGGAAATACCATAACTGCCCCACACAGAAGGGAGAATCAAATGACAAATCAATTGATCCCTTGCCTTAGGCCAGAGTCCCTAGGCTCTCAAGTAGAATGATCTGGCCTTATCCTACCCTTTCACTGTTACTCCTCCCTTACATCATGTCAACATCGTCCTCACCACCAGTAATCATTGCCCATCATCCTCATCCTCATCTTTATCACTGATAAGATTTATTGAGCATTCACTATGTCCCTGGTGCAATATATGCACTCTCTCATTCAAGCCCTGTAACAGCCCTAGGAGGTAACTATTAAAATTATCTCAGGTTACCAAGGGCAAAGTGCATCTCACACATCTCTGTAGCACCCAGTGCTTACAAATACACATCACTTTTATTTCCACTTCTATAAGAAAGATAGAGATAACAATAGGCCCCTCCAATTACTGCTAAAGGGGTTGTATGAAATACCATAAAGCATCTAGCGACATGCCTGGCAAATAGGGTGTCCTCAAATAACATATTTGAATCAGAATACATATTTCTTTGGGAAAGCTTATGATGGAGAGTAGCCACCAAAACCTGGAGATGAGGAATTAAAAATCATTTTTAACCAGTTTCATCTCCCGGTGATATTTTGGGATACATCTGACTCTCAAAAAAATGTTGCTTCATGCGGTTTCTGTGCCTTTCCACAGATTCCCTTTGAACTCAGGCTAAAATCTATACCCTTCATTCTCCATGGTGCTAAATAATGCAATCCTCTAAAAGCAAATGCAATTTTTAAAAAGTTGCATGTCATAGAATTATGTTTAGGAACACAAAAAGATTCTTCAGTAAAATATTAAGTTAGTAGTATATACAGTGTGTTTCTATTTTGGTTTGTGTGTGTATATACATATATATGTACATATGGACATACCTATGTATATAAACCATGGGGTCTGAGATCTGTGTGTGTGTGTCCTGTGTGTTGTGTGTGTGTGTGTACATAACCATAGACAAAAGACTGATGAAAATACATAAAAATACTAAGTGGATTATAGATGAGTTTTATTCTTTATCTTTATAAGAAAGTTCCAAAGATTTTATAATAAACCTATATACTTTTATATTTTTAAAATAACTATTTTCATTTGAAAGAAAGGAAGAAGGGAGGAAGAGAGGGAGGGAGGAAAGGAAGACAAATTAAATTACAGGCAGCCTACAAGGCCACTATAGCAGACCCTACATTTCTGAGACTCTGCCCCATGTCTTCCTGTACCTGTGACCCTGACAAGGCCACAGCAGAGCAGGTTTCAGAGCTTCCTGGAATTTCCTTGTAAAACCATGATTTTTTTATCATTAGCTCCAAAATTTAGCAGGTGGGGAAGCCTGTTCATTTCTATTCAAGTTTGAGATTAAAATAATAATAGTAGCTTAACATTTATGGAGGGTTTACAGTGTGCCACGCACTACTAGTCTCCATGTATTCATTTCCTTAATCCTCATAGTAACACTCGGAAGTGAAGTTCTCTTCATTCAACAAATATTAAGCATCTACCCTGTAACAGGCATTGTTCAAAGCACTTGGGAAAACAGTGAATAAAACAAAGATTCCTTATGGAGCTACCTTCTAGTGGTAGAAGATAAATAATGTCTCCAATTTACAAACCTAGAGACTGAGGGCCAGAGAGGATAGGCAACTTAATCAAATTCACAGCTAGCAAGTGTAGAGACTGTGATTTGAACCCAACAGCTCATCCGTAATATTTGTGCTCTTGCCTATTACATTGCAATTGGTTATAAAAGAAGTCCCAGTGGAAGGATTATCCAAAAGAACCTGTAATGTGTAACTAAATCCTGACCTGCATATAAATTCACACTCTGACCTTGTATGTTATGCATAATGGAATCATTTCAAATCCCTTCTGTTGAAAATGTTGGCTTTGAGATCAAATGCCATTTGGTTTGAATCAGAAGAGTCAGGGTAATCCCCAAATTCCAAATATTCCTAACATATGTGAATTATTTATAAGCCAGAAATCCTTGTTAGAGAATATCATAAGTCTGAAAATGTACCCTGTTCAAGTGGATTGCAGAGTAGGTTTTCATAAAACTAAGTCTGATCAAGGTTTATAGATGCAAGAAAAGAAACGCAGGGAAATGTGTCTCCTCTCCCCTACCTTGGAACTGAACGTGGTTACTTCTCTCTGCAACACCTAATAGCCCCGTTGCCACTATCCACACTTCTAGAAACAAAGAGATTATGTCCTGCCTCCGACATGACATATGTCTCCCAGAAATGTATAGGGAAGTGTGGAGATGTGTCTCAATGTATAAACGACCGATTATAGCTCAGCTATTCAACAAAAATTGAGTCTGGGCTCCAGGGAAGACTCTGGGACTGTTCCCAAAGAAAATTCCTCTAGTTCTCTGCACACAAGAGACATAAGGCTCAATGTTTGAAAAGGTTAGACTGAACCAGATCGTGCCAGAGCACATTTCTTTTATGCTTCTGCTAATTAGTCTGTATGCTTCTGTTTATGTTTAATTGAAGAGAAAAAATATCCTGAAATAATGCATGAAAAATTAAGAGAACAAGCCAACACATTAAACTTCTAGCTGGGCTCTATTGTTTGGATTTACCTTGAGCTTTCCGATCCCTGCCCACTTCCCATCGTCTTTTTCTACTTTCTTTTTTAATGATTTACACTTAAATTCTAAGCGAATTTCCGTGATTCAAAAAGCAGTAGAGCATAATGACATCCCCACATAATGGGCTTTGAACTAGGATTGAAAAGGTTGAACATTATCACAGGACCCCTAAGTCCTGGGCTTGTCTGTATAAAGCATTTTAAATGAAGTGGCTACAAGGAAAGGCAATTTGACCAACCAGGTGACACCTCTCCCCGGCCACCAGCCCCAAGACTTTTAACAGTGAGTTTCTAAAAAGCAGAGACCCCCATCTTATGCACAGTTGCATCTCCTGTATTAGTATGAATTCTGGCATATAGTAGACACTCAATAAATGGCTGTTTGATGAATGGCTCAGTACATATTTTTGATTCCTTAAGCACGAATGAAGAGGACTTTTATGTTATTTCAACAATACTCTTGAGAAAAGGAAAAGAGTATTTATTCGCTCTGTCAGATTTATCAATAGGAAAAGGAACTTTTGCTCCCAAGAATTTGAGTTCAGTTCAAAGTATATAGATGCAGAATCACACCAAAGCAAAGCCTCTGGAAGAAACCTAGCACCAGCCACAGGAAAGATAAGTTAAAAAGAAAGCAATGGTAACATTTTATGAGCACACGGTCCCTTCAGTCATCTTGAAATAGTTCCCTCCTGGGGTACAAGCAACTTCCATCCTCTTCTCCTCTGGCAAAGGGTTACAAAAACCTTTCAGACATGGTTCATGAGGCGCTGGGGGCTGCGGGTGCCTGTTCTTTATTCCTCCTTCACGCCTAGCATCCTGTGTTTCTGACCCTGAGTTTGCTTTTTGTACGTTGCTAAGCAGAACATGCAATGGAATAATGGGTTAGTTTTCAGGTGTTTCAATAGTGTCCTTTTTTACTGTTTTCATTAAAATAATGAATGTCAGTCTTCGATCGAATGTGACTGAAGGTTAATTGGTAAGCTTTTTTCTGAGAGGCGTTGTCACTATGGGAGTTGTCAGGGCCTGCTGTGTGCCGCTGAGAGTTACAGCCGTGGAGCGAAACCAGCAGAACCAGCCTGATTAGCACTGTGATTATTTCATATGCGATATAATCGGGCTGAGCTACTACAACAATAAGTTGTCCGTCTCTTTTCCAAATGAAGTATGAGAATAAGCCACAGAAAAGGAGGACTGAGGACGGGGCGGAATGTTTCACGCAAAATCAAACTCTGGTGATCCTAGAAGAGTCTGGTGGAATCTTCGATCTACAGAGGTGGCAATGCTAATTTCAATCAGGCTCATTTCAATCAGACACGTTAAGAAGCAAACTAAATAAAATCACCTCAAGCCCTTTTCAAAAGAAGCAACGGAACAAGCAAACAGAGAGACAAAGAGCATAGCATGTTTTGTAAAACAAACAAACGTTCCAAACCAAAGGGGGGAAAAAAAGTCTGTTCTCTTTTATAAGCCCAGTCTGACAGACATTAGCCGCCTCTCCTGAAAGTGCTGAATATGCTGAACTGTGAAAAATCAATCCTACTGGACAGCCTTGTTTTGCAACTTTTCTCTGTGGGCAACACTCTTCAGAAGAGTATACCAAAAGATTCAGGGGTGCATTAACTCTGTCATGGCCATTAGCGTTTCATTTGGTGAAATGTTGCAGCAGCTCACTGAATATGTACTGGTGTGTCACTTAGCAAGTTACTGGTGCAACGTAAGAATGAATATATCCTAATAGCCTCCAAGGGTCAGTGTACTTTAAACACTTCTTTAGACCTATAAGCACTCCTTTGCCACTAGGAGAAGGAAAATAGCTACAGAGGCCCTTTAGCCACTGTCCCTCTTTGAACCCATTCACCACCCTCTCCCACTGCACTCTGCTTAGTCCCCTGTTCTATTCAAGCATAGCTACTCTCTCTCCTCAGCACCCAGGATGTGCCGTTCTCCTACGATTACGTCTTCAGCCTCTACTTCTCTGCAGAATCAAACTTACTCCCTTGCTTCAAAATTCTACTGAAGATGACTTCCTGCAGCAAACCTCCCCAGCCAGCACCCCCAGGATATGGTCCTTTCCTTTCTACGGTCCAAACTTCCATTTTCATTTGTAAGGATTGCATAGCGCTGCTAAGAGTTTATCTGGAAAATGAAACATATATCACACAGAAACACTCACATACACCCATGTGTTCATGTGTTTCTAGATTTGTTGCTTTCATGGACTCCATTCTAGGTGTTTCGGAAGTTACCCTTTGGCCAGTGGTGGCTACTAATGGGTAGGGCCTGGCTAAGAATTTGGAAAATGACAAATTTCTCAAAACAGAAGCTTGAAAAAAAAAAAAGGATCAAACAAGAAATTTTGTCTTTCCACTCTAATCCTTTATTTTTACTTTTATTTCTCATAAAACAACATTCTGTGAGTCTATATGACTTTCTACACGTTCCCTAAAAATGCCATTTGACATAAAGGGTAATTCATTCACTTTCCTGCCTCATGATCCTTAGCAATAATGCCAGAAATTTTCATGTTCAGACCAGAACCAAACATGGGGAGAAAGCTACTGTCTTATGCTCAGGTCTAACTCAGTAAATTAACACATATATATGTATATGTATATGCGTGTACACACATTTAACCACTCATTTATAACTTTGTGGTTGACAAGAAAAAATGTGCTTAGAAAATAATTTTTTATTACACTATTCTGAGACCTGGAAGCATACGTAGGTTTGAACATTAACGCTCTATACTTTTCTGGTAAAATTTTGTATGTAGAAATAAATATATTTTTTGAATGTAAATAGTCAACTACAGATTAAACACAAGCAGAAACTAACTTCATGGATACATCTTCTATTCTTTATTTAAGCCCTTGTATTACCCAGGATTTGATGCTGCGCTAGAACTCCCAAGAATGATAGCTACAGAGACAATAATTCTACCAAAGTGACAGGAGGCCCTTTAGCCCTTGTCCCTCTTTGAACCCATTCACTTTTTATTATGGACCCCTGTGGCAGAATTTGAATAAAGCAACAATGGCAACATCATTTCCCAAACAAAGGACAACACAAAAACTTGGAAATCTTGGCAGGTGGAATTGAATATTCACCACATTTAGTAAGCATTTCTGTTTAGTCTTAATGTGATCAAATGTACTATGTATGCTATTTGCTATGAAACACAAATTCTTCCTTGAAAATATGAGTTATATGTTTTTCTCTTAATCTCCTATTTTAGAAAACAAGAGATTGCTGTTGAATTCCATTATATAGCTTTCTATTAAACTCAAACACAAGTGGATAGAAATACCTGATTCCCTCAGCTGACAATATTTGCTGCTGAGTATTTCTCTGGTTATCATCAACCAGAATAATTTTTTGATCTTTAGAATTTTTCAAAAGAATGCATCAAATTCATTTTCTGCTTACTGGCCCAACTACATTATGGAAATTTGAACATAAAAGGTAGCAATATCACATGCTAAATCAATCTCTTTGGATTATTCAATATTTATTCATGTTTTGGGTCTATTTGGTATTGAGTCAGATTTTAATATAGTGCACATACATTTTTCTCAGCCTAACAAAAGGAATTTTAAGTCCATTCATTTCAAAAGTCTCACCCACCCACACCCACAGACACACCCCCAATAATCATTATAGACAGTATCCTGTCAAACTTCTAAGGGCAAATCCACAGATTTTATGGTATTGGGGACATCATTAGGTTTGGCCATTTAGGGATAAAGAAATGACAGAAAAGATGTGTGGTTGCCCTTAGCAACTACTGCATCACATGCTATTTGTGTTGTCTGTGAGCTGCAGGGCATCACCTTCTTTTTAAGAAACACAAACATGCACATATACTATACCCCATGATAGTTTTCAGCTAATCACAGATTCCACAATTACAAAAATATAAGAAGTGGTGCACGTATTCCTTTGGTTTTACTTTCCTGTTTATCGTGTGAATATTTTCAAAATGTACTACTTTATTTTGCCTTGTTTTTAAGAACTAACTCCACTGAACGATATTTTTATGGAAAAAATACGAAGCAGTGGAGCATTAGATTTGATTGCAACTGCAGCCTGTTTAAAATAACTACTTCAGTCAATAATTTGAAAGACTCCCCATTATAGAAATCTGGCTTTGAGATGATTTTCTCTTCAATTTCTCAATGTGCATATATTAATTTTTTTCTTCTTTAAAAGGTCAAAGCACACAGTGTTTGTTAGAAAAGGACATTAAACTAGAAACATCAATTTTAATACCACGTATTCTGAACTCAATCAAATACTGTTTGAAAATTTTTATAGGCCAAGAGGAAGTTGTTTTGTGCCAATTTATCTAATTAGAACTTGACTTTTAATAGTCTCACCTCTGAAAATTAAGTATTTCCACTGTGGGTTGGCTGACCTACCTGTTCTTTCAAAAAGGCAATTATAATAATGAATTGATAATTTTTTCCAGATATTCCTCCAAATGTTAAGCATTTCTCACTATAAAAATAAATAATGTTCTTCAAAGTTGCCTGTAAATAAAAAATTCAACTGTAATGCTCTTTTTTTTTAAAGTGGAGATATATTGATGGAGACTTTTTACTTGCAGAATTACTCTCCAGTGTGAAACTCTGTAGTCATTAGGATTGTTCACAAATATTGTTTCTCCTTTCGGTACATGGTAGGACTGGATGGTTGCACATCCTTGCCCCTTTGCATTTACTTGAGGCCATGTGATGTACTTTGGCCAATAAAATATGAACACAAAGGCCACGGGTTACTTTATGGATGAAGCCGTAATAGCCAGTGCTCATTTTGCTACTTTCTCATTTCCTGCATCCTCAGCAATTGCAGAAGCAGGTCTTCGGATCCCTGAGTTCATATTCTGAGCACGGCCCCACCCTCAGCTAAGATTTTGAGGGTTTTCAGTTACCACGAGGTAATCTAGGACGATTTAATGAAAATAAAAATGGAAAAGAAACAAAAACCCAAGGCTATGGAAGATTAATCACTATACAGGTTAGATTGCTTTTGTTTTACCTTTGGGTTACAAAGTTGAGGACAGGGTTGTGTCTTCTTCTCAGGAACTTTATGGTAGCTTACAAAAATAACCTCGTCCCTTCTTTTATCTGTTGTCCTGTTGCCCTGTTATTTTGCAGGGGCCCTCTACTCTGACTCTGGGTTTCACCATATGACCTCCTTTGGGATGTTAGCAAAAGTGAAATAAGAAGACTCTTAAAACTGATTGCGTGATTGGGCATGTCTTCTCTCTCTACCATTGCCATTGGAATATGCCTGGGATAACCTGCAGAATGATGACAGATGTGGGAAACAGAACCAAGTTGCCCTGCCGCCCTAGTCATCCCAGCCCAGGACATCTCATATGAGTGGACAGCCAGCTAGATCCTAGATATGTGAGAGAACCCAACCAATATCAATAAAACCTCTAAAAATCATGTTAGGCACATGAGCAATAAACACTTGTATGCCAGTGAGGGTGTGTCATTTTTTTGTTACAGGATATCATTATACTATCAGACAACTCATAGACCCTCCTAAACCCTATGCACCATCCCCACTTTCCATAGGCTCTTCTGAACCATTATCCTCTGCAGTAACTCCATACTTGCTGTTTCTTCACAATTTTCCCTTCCATCTATCACGTAAGAAATCACTTCTTCGGGAGATACATGGTACAAGTTACCTTTTGCAAAACTGATGGTACTTCATCTTCATCTTTCTAGCATTTTTTTTTCCTATTATGAGGCTCTTCTAACCTACCTGCACTTCTTGGCTGAACATTAGAAGAAACAAAGTCTTCTATCCAAATAATGTGTGTCTGTGTATATAAAACACTATGTATTTTGGCAGATTCCTTGCATGGAAAAAGTGTTTTCAAAGCATATACACTTTGTTAACCAAGTCTTCTCCTCTCTTCTAATCCAGACAACTGGTTCAGTGGGAGAATTAATCCCTGTATATTTTACACTTCAGCTAACACTGAAATGGTTCTTTTATTTTTCCTTGCCCTATCACTGAAGGTAGGCTAAGGAAGGAAAAACACTGCTGAGGGCAAGAGGGATGTAATATCTTGGTGAGGCATTTTATGATTTGTTTACAGTTTTTTTTTGTCTTCTTATAAGTGCAAAAAATTATATTTAGTTGGTTGATTTCATGTATAAGAAAGGCAAAACATTTCTGAGAAAGATTATAACCCAAAATACAGAAAAAGATATTTTGATATTCCAAAATACATTATTTTAAAGAATTCTTAAGACTCCCTTAATCCATTGTGGCATTTTGCTTATAAAAACAGTCTTACTGTTGTCCAAAAGATGTTAAAAACTACTTTAGGAGATGCTTTAGACAAGTCAATATTATGTTGAATCAACATTATTTCCAACAGTCAGAGTTCACCATCACGTTATTTCAATATTTTCTTGCAGGTTTAAATCCTCAGTTTTGCAATGTTCTTTCAAGAACATAAAAATACTTTTTCCTTCCTCATCCATTTTGTCTTTTCCCATCTAGAAACTATTGATCCCTCTATCCTTTCCGTAAATGTATATTATAAGTTACTGACTACAGCGATTGCATTCCTTTTTGTTTTATCAACATCAAAGAGATGTTATTAGCTCTCCAGAAGAAGTTTTACCCATTTTGTGCCACATATTGGGGAGAGTTACAAAAGTCCAATCTTAAAAACCAAAACTAAAACTGATAGTGAGACCAACAAGAGAGGGTAAGGTTTTGTTTGGTTTCTTTTTCAGTTATCTTATCAGAGAGAAAACAAAGCTTCTTTGAATAGGCTAACTCTGCATGCATCCCTGCTTCCATATGTATTTAATAGGGATATGGATAGTTTCAACTAATTTATAAAGTGTAATAGTCTGCCTGACAATAAACTGTCATTTACTCATTGCAAATCCACTAAGTCTATCAAAAGGGAATCACAATTTTAGAGCACTGTTAAACACTTTGCATATTTTCATAGTAAATTAGCACTTGGTTGTTTAACACAGGTGTTTCTGTAATTGCACTACTTTAGGAAAATTCAATGCTCAATGGCCCTCAAGCACTTCCACCTGTCGAGTATATTGGCCCATTATTAGTATACCGAATGAAATTATAAAATCTGTAAAATGTTAACCGATTAAAGACTTGGTTTTGCTTATTTTGGTTCTGGTTATATTTTTCTTGTCACTTCATTCATATTAAGCACATTTTCACACCCTACACCACCCCCCCCTAAAAAACCTAAAGCTGCTAATGATATATTTAGCAAGAAATACAGATGTTTTACATTCAATCAAGATATTGAATTTAAAGAGCAAAGTTTTCTATGATATAAATCTGGTTTTGAGGAAGAGTGAAGCAAGATATAATAGAAAGCCAGTGGATTATGCAGCAATATTGTTCCAGGATACAATGTTCTTTCATTGCAAGAGGTCAAGTAGTTCTACAAATCATTCCAAAAGAGTTTTTTGAGCACAAATACACAGGGAGATAGAAGGGGGCAGTACTTAACATTGTGCTATGGGAAAATGCAAAGCATATAAATAAAATACAGCAAGGTTGCTGCCTCCTAAAAAAAAGTTACAAACTAGTTTGGAATCCAAAATAATATGTGAAATTATTAGTCAACAAGCTAGGGCTTCATAAACAAGGTGAAACTGGAGGTTAACTTTAGAAAATTTGAACGGAAAAAAGATGATCTTCTTGGGTGGTGGTGAAGCAATTTGCACTAGCAAAGGTGTGGAGGTGGGAATAAACATGAAGAAAGTCTTCAATATTGTAGCTTGAGAGACTGAAAAAAGGAGGCACCAGTTTTGCTGCAAACTTTTGGATTTTATTATTTTTATAATTATTTCTTTCCAAGAGAGCGGGGGGTCTCGCTCTTGCTCAGGTTGGTCTCGAACTCCTGACCTCAAGCGATCCTCCCACCTCAGACTACCAGAGTGCTAGGATTACATGCGTGAGCCACCACATATTATACTTTCTTATTTGTCCTATGAATGATTTAGAAATGTATTTCTCATTCCTGAAAGAATCAATGTCCTTTCTTCCTCTTTCTGTTATTGATAATCCAACTTAATAGTATTGTCAACAGAAATTAATCTGCATGATATCCACTCAAACTTTAGACAGGTTCTTTATGATTTAATACATATTCAATTTTTTTGAATGTTCTCTATGTGTTTCTAAGAATAAAAGTATACCTTCTAGCTGTTGGATGCAGAGATTTATATATACACACATAACATATATACACAGTGTCTGCTGAGGCTCTGCTTCCAAGATGGCCGTATTTTTGCTGCAAATTCCCATTGTGCAGGGTCAAATGAGCTCTCTGGGTTCTCTTCTGTAAGAGTACTGATCTCTTTCATAAGGCTCCACCCTTATAGACTAATGACCTCTCAAAGGTCCCAACTCCTAATACCATCACCATGGGGGTTAGAATTTCAACCTATAAATTTTGGAGGGAAAAAACATTCAGACCATAGCAGAAATTTATAACAATAAAAATCTACATTAAAAAAGAAGCAAAATTTCAAATGAAGAAATTAATGTTACATCTGAAGGAATTAGAAAAAAAAAACATTAAGCCCACAGTTAGCAGAAGGAAGGAAATAATAAAGATTACAGCAGAAATAAATGAGATCATAAAACAATAGAAAGACTCAATAAAATTGAGCTGGCTTTTTGAAAAAATAAGCAAACTTGACAAACCTTTAACTCAACTAAGGGGAAAAAAAGAGAAGATTCAAATAAATAAAATCCTAAATAAAAAAGAGAGATCACAACTGATGTAAAAATGAAAATGATCATAAGAGATGTCTATGAACAATTATATGCCAAAAAACTGTATAACCTAAAAGAAATGGATAAATGCCTAGAAATATAAAACCTACCAAGACTAAATCATAAAGAAATAGAAAGTCTGAACAGACCTATAACTAGTAAAGAAATTGAATCAGAATTAAAAATCTCCTGACACTGAAAAATCCAGGACCAGATGGATTCAGTAATCCCTTTCAAAATCTTCTAAAAAATTGAAGAGGAGGAAATATATCCAAACTAATTTTATGAGTCCAGCATCACACTGATACCAATGTCAGACAATGATACCAAAAGAAAAGAAAATTACAGGTCAACAACCTAAAGAATATAGATGCAAAAAACCTTATCAAAATACTA
>NW_012148730.1:3863394-3865076 GCF_000956105.1 Propithecus coquereli
CCAATAAAAAATGATCTAAACACCGGAATAAACACTTCTCCAGAGAAGACATACAAAATGACCAACATGTTTATGAAAAGATGCTCAACATCACTATTGATCAGTGAAATGCAAATCAAAACTATAATGATATGACAAACCACTTCACACCTAAAAAAAAAATTTAAAAAAAAGAACCTGAACTTTCAAATCCATTGGTCTAGAAAACATAATGCATATAGATATTGCACAGATGGTCTAAACATCATTGCCATTTTTATTAATCCTGCTGAGGAAATGACCTTGTGTTTTGACCAACCGTATTTAGAACTTTCAAACACTCCCTCATGATTGACACTGGGCCCTTTCTGTGTTTATTCATCTTCCAGAGATTAATTTAAAAATAGATAAGAAGTATATTATGAATACCTACTTAATTTTTTAAAAAACCATCTGAGTGATAATACTGAATTTTTAAGAGGTCAAAAAAATGTTCCTAATAAGCCAAATGCATTCACACCAGAAAATGCTTAAACCACCTTATTTGTATTATTATTAAACCTTCATTTTTCGTTGTTACTCTGACTCTGTAGAAATTAATCGTTTACAGAATTCCGTTTTTATTGTTATTAAACTGTTTCTATTGTGAAGTAGAGACATACAATAGGGGCTTACATGAAACATCATTCTGGACAGTGATTTTTTTGCTTATTTTTACAAGTTATCTTTTTGAAAATAAGAAGTATAAAAAACAAGATAAACTTTTCCAAGAGGCTCTGTAATTTTCAAAACTGTGTCTGGAAATAGTTGACTTTTACTGAAATGCTAAATATATTAAATGAAATTGATGTGCTAAAAGGTCTCCCAGCCTGAGAAATCTTTCATAAATATTCTTTGCTATCAGCAAGGTGAACATTTGGTATTGCTGAATTGTTAAGGACTTATTATTATCATGGGACATTTCTTTAGTTTTATGGCTTTACAGATTTTCAGTCAACCAGTGAGGTTTCACATGTTAATTTGGTATTTAGAAAACCTATGAGCAATGAGAAGCAGGGATAAAACTTATAACACAAATGTAGAAAAGAGGGGTAAATTTTTTTTAAAAGCTAGTCATAAAAAAACTTATGAGTTTCTCAATTTCTTCCTGCAAGAAATGTTGGAAATTGAACTGTTATGCCCTGAAACTGACAGGTAAGTATATGTACTTACATTACATTTGTTTTCCGAATCCCAGGGAAAACAAGACAAAATAGGTCATTTAGACTCAGAATATGTGATCCATTAAATCTGTCAGTTTGGTGAAAGATGATTTCACGATGTAGGTGTCTTTTCACTCTGTGTTTGATGTGAAAGAGGGGACAGATCAATTGGGCTTAGATCATTCTAAACTGCTGTATTTTAAAATTGTGCTTTGGGGAAGTTTTTGTCTTTTATATTTTAAGTCTGTGAAGCATTCACAAAGAAGCCGTACAGTTGATGATATGCTCATATTTTTATTCTTCGTCTCCTTATTTATACCTTTACGTTTACACTTCTGAAAATATATCGATTATTTTTAAAATGTAATTTTCTCAGCATACACAAAGATAATTTTAAATATAGAAGGAGATTATTTTCAACTGTCCCTATTTCCTCTATTCCCTAGCTAAAATAATTATAGCATATAGACATTTTAGGTGTTACTCGTTGCTAATGAGAAA
>NW_012148730.1:3866091-3898871 GCF_000956105.1 Propithecus coquereli
CATTTCTAATCATGAGGTGGGCAGACCACAAGTCTGCTGATTGAGGATAGGTAAGGAGTAGCAGCCTTATTAGACATGAAACGGAGAAATTGTGAGACGTTTTTTTCTTTTTTTTTTTTTTTTTTCAGTAACAAGAACACCAGAATAGGAAAGTCTCCAAGTCTGGAAGCCATGGAAGCAGTGATAAACACAATGATGCTGTTACTTTTCTTACTTTTCTTTCTTTCTCTCTCTTTCCTATTCTTTCCTTTTCTTTCCTTGCTTCCCTTCCTTCCTCCCTTCCTTTCTTAATGAGGAATGGGTAGATCAGGCAGGGAGAGATGTACGATTTTATAAACATTCACGCAGCATGTAATATGTGTGCTTTAGAAATATTAAGTTCTTAGTTTTCATAACAACACTGTGAGATAACTACAATTATTTTCTCCATTTTATAGATGAGGAAACTGAGAAGCAGACATTAAGAAAATTGCTGATGACAAAGCCAGGGTAGAAATTGATTGGACTGTAGAGAATAGGCTGTTAATCACTAAGCTACACTTACTCTTTTCACATTCTTACCTTCCCTGCCTAATATTGTGCAGGCCAGAGTTAACTCAATGAGAATGAAAATAGGTGGTTAGTAGGTGACCCCTATGGTGGATAGCAGGAAAGTAAGACATACCTAATAAAAAGCATTGACTCTGTAACTACAGGTAAGGTCAGGGACTTCTACAAGAAGACTTTTATTCAGGTAGAGAGAAGGTAGCTGGGAGAAGTCATACAGAGGACAACATAATAAGGAGGGTGTTTCTGACACATGAAGTAGCAGAGGAACACCCTTCATCCTTCAATCACCATTATCACTGTTTGCTTTGGGAAAGAAGGTACCCCAAGAGAACTCAGACCCTCTTAAAAATCTTTCACAGAAATCTCACCCAGCAACTTCTGCTTCCGTTTCACTCTTCAAAAGTGTGCCACATGACTACTTCTAGATGGAAGGTGACTAGAAATAAGAGTTCTAGATGTAGTTTCTTTCAATCACTATACAAAAAATTAATTCAAAATGAGAACAAAAATTTTTGTGCAGATTCCATTGTAACAATATTTTTAATAGGAAAACCTGGAAACAACCTAATATTCAATGATAATGAAAAAACTAAATTATGGCATACAGATACAATGGAAAATAAGCAACCTTTACCAATCATATTTATGAAGAGAAATGTCATAGAAAAATCTTATGACATAATATTAAGTAAAATAAAGCAGTACACACTGTAGTACAAAAGGATAGCAGATCTCCCTAGATAGTGGAAATATGGGTGATTTTCAATATTTTAGCTATGCCATAATCTATATTTTCCAATATTTTTAAAATGAATGTTATGCTTTTGTAGACTTTTTGAAAAATAAATTTGGAAAGCATTAAAAAACAACTCTGACTAGACCAAGAAGGAAAAAGACATTTATTTAATGAATACAGTGTCTCTCACCAAAGCAAAGGAAGAGCAGAAAAATCAGGACTCAAAAAGAAAATGAACCAGAGAATTTCTAAATATTTGAGTTTTCCTTATTCAGGCACCATCTCTCCACGGTATTTTCATTTGATCTCTTAGATCCAATTGCCTTCGTTTCTATGTTTCACAACTCAACAACAAAATTTTCAGGAAGGAAAATCTGATAAACCTAGCTTAGGTCACATGCCAATACCATCTTGTAAGTGACAGACCTATCAGAATTACATGTAGTGAGGAATGGGCTGTTTAGCAAAGGAAAGCACTCTGATCAGACAAAACAACATGTATAATACCTGCAGAAAAAGTTTCTTTTAAAAAATCACACTCAGTAAAGCCCCAGGTTGTGACAACACAGAAAAAATCGACCACATTTGGGGAACTCTAAGGATGTCCAGTGACAAAGGGGAAAGAGACTAGGATTTGGATAACTGTCTTTTATACAGGGCATGCCATTGCCCTAATAAGATTTTAGTTCTCAAAGACTAGTGCTGAATTCAGACTTTAAATGAACTGAAATTAGTATCTAAGGAGGTTAAGTCTGTTGGAAGAATCCAGTAGCTTGAGTTTTTTAGCAGTGCAAAATTTAGAGTCAAAAGGGTGCCTATAGTATAAATCTGAATGGCACAATAAATATTCATTTTGTATGGAGGAAGACTGCAAAGAAGAAAAACATATGAGCAATATGTGAGTGTCCTTTATCAACTACACGCTGGGCTAAGAACTTCACTTACACAATCTTATTGTCTCCTTACTGCTCTATAAAGTAATACCTACCGATATCTTAGAGTTAAAAAAACCAATTCAGAGACATTAAGTCACTTACTTAAATCATCTTACTTAAATCATATACCAATTAGTGGTAGAGCTAGGATTCAAATTCAGGCTTAGGGTGTTGGGACCTACTACCTAAGCAAGTTGGGTTCAAACCAGAGTTGTACCTCTGTTCCAGTCCAGGAACTAAAGATAGATTCTAAATCCCATCTGAACATAACAAGAGTTAGAGAGAGGGAGATGAAAGTTTCATCCAAGCCATAAAAGACACCAAATGAAGTAGGAAGAGCCTACTGACTAGTAGAAGAACACTGTCCATTCTACCTCCCTGTCTTGGTCCACATTGACTCAGTTTGTAAGGGGCAGAAATAATTGATGTCAGGACTCAATGACTACAGATAGCAGAAATCAACTGAAATCCAAGATAATAAGAAGTTTTAATTAACTAGACAGGACAGTCTATGGACCGGAATATTAGGAGAATGAGAGAAGTCCAAAAACAGATAGAGTCAATGCTAAAAGTGCACTAAGGCTACAGATCAAGATCATGTACTCTATGGATGCATAACAAATTACACCGAAATTTTATACCAAACTTACACCAAAACTTAGCAGCTTAAAACAATAAACAGTTTCTGTGGGTCAGGAATCTGGGCGTGCCTTAACTGGGTCCTTTGGGCTCAAGGTCTCTCATGATGTTGCCATAAAGTGTCAATGGGTCTATAGTCATCTAAAGGCTTGATTGGGCCTAGAAGATTCATTTCCAAGGTGGTTCATTGACATCTGACAAGTTAGTGCTGGTTGTTGACAGGAGACCTCAGTTTCTTACCACCTCTCCATAGAGCTGCTTGGATGTCCTCATGACGGGACAACTGGCTTGACAGAAGGTGAGTGATTCAAAGGAGAGTATGCAATAGAAACCACAATGTCTTTTATGAAATAGCCTCTGAAGCCACACACTGTCATTTCCACAATATCCTATTGATTACATTGGTAAGCCCTATTCAGTTAACAAGGGAACTACAAAGAGTTGTGAATACCAGGAGGTGAGAATCATTGGGTACTATTTTAGAGGCTGGCTATCACACACTGATCGGGAGGAGATTAATCTTTATTTTGAAATGTGGTCAAGGATACATACTTCTACTTATCCTCCAAGAAAATCTCGACAGTGATAATAATTGTGAAATAATGAAAAATCTCTTATTGTACTTAATTAAAAATGAAACACTTGACTTGTGATTTCCAGTCCAGGATTTATGGAGCTTGGAAATTGTTGTTCTTGCCATCACAAGATAAAAAGGTGAAGAAACTGAAATCAACAACTTTTCTTAAATCCATCAGAGAATTGAGTTGACAGGGCAAATCACTACCCCAAAAGGTGGAGAAATAGACAAGAAGATACAGAAAATCATAATCTACCAGAGCAGATGCTCATGAGCAGAAACCTCCATGGAAACAAGTACTAGGATAGGAAAATCTAAACTGTAATTAACTAATTAATGGAGGCTCAGTGTGGACAAGGTGAGGGTTAAAAATCTCAGGGCAACCCAGTCTTATGAAGGCCCCTACACTTTTTTGAGTTTTACCTCTAGGAGCCCTACCAGAGAAAAATCCCTTCCTGCTTTCAGCACAGGGAGGGGGATAAGTAGCTATTTTTAAATATGCCCAGCATGTTCTATTTTCTTTACAAGGCATGCTCTCATAAAAAAAAAACTTATTTTGACAAAGCCTTATCAATTGAGATTTTAGCAGATTCTAACTAATCTAAAAGAAGAAAAGTACCCAACTCCAGTCTTCTGTAGCCATTGACATTGGGAAGGGAAAAAACACCACTCGAGCCTGCTTTAGACTTCCTGTCTTATCTAAGGTGGGGTGAGAGGGAGACTGGGAAGCACTGTCAAAGTCACAGCCTAGGGATCTAGGCTCATTAAAACCGAGACCTAAATGGAATGCTTTCCCTCCCTCTACACCTTACCACCACATTAATAGAGCTTCTGTTTGATAACATGAGAATATAACAAGTCCTGCATGTCTCAGACCTTATTTAATAAGAAGTCTCTAGGGAAGCCCAAAGACAATAGCAGAGAAAAAGACACCAGAGGAAATTGTAGCTACTGAAACCTACAGACAGACTAGCTCCTAGCCAGATAAATATAAAACTTCACACTTGAAGCCTATTTATCTGTTTCTTTTACCCAGTACATCATGTCCAGCATTTAACAAAAAATTACAAGACATGCTAAAAGATGAGAAAACACAGGCTGAAGAGACAGAGCAAGCATCAGAATGAGAATCAGCCATGGCAGAAATGTTTTAATTATCAGAGTAGGGATTTAACACAACTATGATGAGTATGCTAAGGGCTCTGATGGGAAAAGGGAACAATGTGGAAGAACAGACAGGTAATGTAAGCAGAGAAATGGAAACTCTAAGAAAGAATCAAAAGGAAATCCTAGAAATCAAAAATTGTAACAGAAATGACCAATGTCTTTTAATGAGCTCATCAATACACTAGAAATGGCCATGGAAAAAATTAGTGAACTTGAAGATATGTCAATAAAAACTTCCAAAAATGAAATGGAAAAACAATTTAAAAAAAGAAAAACCTTATAACTTTGAAAATGTCTACTACTCTGAGAGTATCCAATTAATAAATTATATATAGCCTTATCTTATTAAGAAACCATCTACATCTTTTATTATATTTTCTTTATTACTTCTAGTTTTCATTTCTTTTGCTATAATGATTTTTCAAATACACTTGTAAAAGTTAAAAGCAGTTTTTTTGACTGTTTTGTTTTTTGATTTCATCACCAAGAAATAGTTCTTGAGTTAAATTTTGGTTTCTATCATTTTAACTTTGTCTAAGGAATTAATTTCTTACCTTTAGCTTTGCCATTTCTTCCCCCTTGCTTTCCTTTAAAATATTTTATTGTGATTTTTCTATCTTCCCGATTGGAAGATAGTTCGTGATTTTTCTGTTAGCTTTCATATAATAACTATATAGCTTTTGTACAATAATAAAGTAATTGCACCTTTTAAGGCTATAAGTTTTTTCTAAATGAAGTTTTAGCAATATCACAGGATTTGATAGGTTCTGCTCTCATTGCTGTTATAAATGCTGTGTACTTTTTATTTTGATATTCACTTTTACTCAATCCTTATTTTAAATAGCTGTGTGATGATGGTGATGAATCCTTTTAAATAGATAATACTTCATTGTTTATACCTAGATTTATTGCACCATCGGAGAGAATACTTTGTATAATTTTAATTTTGCATTTGGGGAATTTATTGAGGTCTGTTTTGGTTGCTTAATTATTTGCTTATTTTATAACCTAGGTAGAAATTTATAAACTATTTCCTTCAGAGGAACTTTGAACATCAAAAATAATGATGGTACTATATTGTAGCATATTAAATATAAAAGAATCCATGAATCCATAATAATGCTCACAAAGAGGGCAGGAAGGAAATGTTTTCTTTACAAATGAATGACAACTAATAATATGTCCACCAAGTTTAGACTTGAATTACATTATTAAAATATATTTTAAATGCTTTGGCACAATTATCAAATTTCATCTAAAGCACCTGCTTATACATGTTTTCATTACTGAGTTTATAAAATTATGAATATAATTATTTTATAAATATTAATATACAAAATATAACTAAAATACCAAATATTTTTACAAATTTCCATGTATGCTTGAAATAAGGATGCAATTTCTCTGAATTTTTCTTTATTTTTGTGCATTTGCCTGCTAGTAGATCACCCTTTATTTTTATTCCAAAATGTGTATACATGAATGTGTATGGTTAAAAAATAACAAAATGAGCACCCATTTATACATCACCACCCAGCTAAATGATTAAATATCAATGTCTTTAAAACTGCCTGTGTGCCTTTCATATAAAAACACCTATCTTTCCCCTAGAAGAACCACAATTCTAAATTTTGTATTATTCCCTTGCTTTCATCTGTAATTTAAAACCATAAATATGTGATCTCTAAATAATATTGCTTTCTTTTAAAAAGTTTTTACTAAACTGAAAAATTCTGCCAAAAGTTGACTCAGTAATCTCATGACTGAGAATAAACCAGATTACCTTTATACTATTTCTGCCCAAAATGTTTAATCTGTATCTAAATTGGTAAATCCTAAAATAGTCCACTTTACAGATACATTTGCCCCTTTGTAAACTAAAAGTTAATCTACAGAGTGATACTTTTAAACTATGTGAATGTTCTATTCTCTAATAACCTTACATAAATTGATGATCCTTGCCTGAACCTATTACATTGATAGCTGTAAAATGGTTATTTTCTATCATTCCTTTTATTAATACATTTATTAGCTGTCATTCATATGCAAAGAAAAGCTTTTCTTCCTGCCCTCATTTTAAGTATCATTATGGACTCATGGATTCTTTTTTATTTAATATAAGATGTTACCATTATTTTTTTGGATGGTTACATTGCTCCAGATGTGTTCAGTGGGAGCCCCTTTTGACATGTGACATTTTGACATGCCCCATCATTCTTTGAATGCTTGCTTTTTAGTGCAACATCCTGTTCTCATATAGGATTATCTGGACTTTGCATGCTCCAGACCTGAAATTAGTTATTTTTCTATGGAGTTCCATTTGTTTTATGAAAAATGGAATTTAGATACCAAGATCCGGGTGCTAGGGTGCTCATTACTATAAGGGTGGTTTAGCCTCTATGTTTTTCTAATGGACACTATCAGAAATCTATATTTGTAGGAAATCATAAGTTCGCACTAATATACCAGCGGAAATGTAACATTAAGTGTTCTCCCTCATTTTCTCCCATTCCATACTTGTATCTCCCTAGAGAAGAAGACATAAGTATTGATTTTTGTCACTAAAAGTGACTGGAGGACTTTGTTTTAGAAGTGTAATGAAATCTTTCAAGTTTTTATACATAGTAAAGAAATATCTTCCTCCCTCTGAATAAATGTTGATGGGGCAATGGGACTAATTTGTTTCTGATTTTGTTACCCAATAAGTCATGCTTGTTTAATGTACTGGTTACACATTTATTATATGATTACTCACTATTTCTAAATTATTTTTTATGCATATGGCTGGGAAGCTTAATTAATATAGTTTTGCCACCTCATAAAAAGGAGGAAAAATTAAAATGTAGTTTCAATAGTTGTGAGACTCACGTGTAATCACAACTCTTTAGATTACAAAACAACAGGATGCATTCTTCTTGGGATTTTAGCAAAACAGGGCAATTAACCTACATTTTTTTCTTGATATAATTATGATCTCTTTGGTCAGGGAGCAGGGAGACAAGCAGAAAAGACTTCCTAATAAGATATTCTGAGAGATTTTCTGTTGGGTTTTAAAAGGAAACTGGTTTTCGTTGTACAATAAAGTCCAAAGGTTTATAATGACTATCAGAAAATTAAAGCAGCTGGAAAGATCATTTAGGTGTTCCATACTAAAATACAAAAAACAAAAACCCAAATGGACCAACACAACAAAATGAGAGTCTTTTTTGATCATCAAAGGCAAAAGGCTCAGCAGGAGATTCAGCTGCCAAACATGAAAGAGGTGGTAGTTATATGAAGCATATTTGCATGAAATAAAAAATATTGGCAACCACCATATCATATATATAATGATAAATAAACAGAAGCATATATTATATTTTTTTTTTTATCTACAGAGCAAATGACAATAGAATTTGTTTACACTAGAGACATACCTTCACAGAAAAACATAACCGACAGTGTTTTGGGGCAACCCTTTTATTATTTCACCATACATAACTTGTTTGATGTTATGGGGCAACTTGAGTATAGTCCAGTTTTTTCGGTCACCTTAAGAACTAAACTGAATTATTAGATTGATCACTCAGTGATTAAGATCTCTGAAGATTGTCTGTTTGTAATCACAGGCAGTAAATGTAAGTAGTGTAATCATCACCTTACTGTTAAGGTCTAGTAAAACATTCTGTTGAGAAAATCTCCACGTGATGGCTGCTTTACTCTTAACCTTATCTGGGAAACTCTTCCTGTATTAAATTTTCCAAATTTCAATTTACAGTAGGAAGGAGAAGTAGAGTTGATAAGAAAAAAGAAAGAGCAAAAATGAAACTGAGTAGAATGACTTGTAGGCTGTAGAAGTTAGAAAAATAGATTCTAATATCCATAAGTATATTTATATCATATATTCACGTAGACAATATTAGACAATGTACCTTAACTCATTCTTACATTTTCAATATTAATCTGTTGCTCTTTTTTTCTTTAACCTAAATTGTATAAGAAGTAACAAACAAAATATCTTGGGAGGTACATTAAACATTTTGCTAATAGATACATTAAGGAATATATTTCTTTTTAACAGCTTAATTACATCTACAGAGAAAAATATGCATGGTAAGTAAATTTACATGAGCCCTCCTTTAGATAATCTATCACCTTATATACACGTAGAAATCCCTTTGCTCATTGAAATAGAAATCTATCCCTTTTTTAACATATAACAATTTAGTATAAATGATAGGCATGATGCTGTGTACTTATGTCAATTAGGATAGATAATTGACTACATTTTCACAGGGTAATTGTGAAAAGGGTCTGAAGCCTAACCTATAACAACAACAAAAGTCAAAAACACTGGAACATCTTTTAAACACTCAAGATTTCTGCAACTGGTATGGGGGAATCATTTTGTCCCCCAAGTGGAGGATACTGGATGACAAATGATAATGCAGTATTTCCGAAAGTAGAAGAACCAGTGATGTTTACAGAATCCTGGTTTATGATGATAGTAGAATTGTCTTGCACTTCCCTTTACTACCTCTTCATTGTTGAGGTTTATTAATATCTTCATGGAGCCAGAGCTAAAACTTGAATGGGTTAGCCTGTGGCAGTAAGCAATACTGAGAGGATTTCTGTTTGATCTGAGCAGAAAAAGCCTCCATGTTATGGAATGTTCAGGAACAGGTTTCCAGCCATGCTCCCTGATGTGAATTTTGTCCATAGGTCTCATAGAAAAGAAAAGAATCGTATCTATAGATGGGGTCCAGATTTGACTGATGGAATGGGGGATGATGGGATGGAAGGCAGATATCAAAGGGGAACAACAGCGACTGTGTAAGCAATTCATCGTACATGAGAGAGATGTCTGCTAGGGTGGGTCACATTCAAAACATAACCTCATTGATCTTTTTCAGAATTTTCTTTGATGTTGTTGCTTGGGTATTTTTCCATATGAATTTAAGAATCAGCATTTCACTACTTCAAGATTAAAGAATACCTGTTAGTATTCTTATTGGGACCATGTTATATTTATAAATTCTCTTGGAAAGAATTTACATATATGTGATATTGAATCTTGCTACATTGAAACATCACAGGCCTACCTATGTGTTCTTGAATTCTTTGAATTCCTTTTAATGTTTAATAGTTTTCTTCAACACTACTGAACTGTACACTTGAAAACAGTTAAACTGGTAAATTTAACGGTATGTGTATTTTAACACAATTAAAAATAAAAAATATGAAAAATGATGAAAGGTTATTGATAACAAAATAAAATTAAGAAAGTAAACATTCCTGCTCTGTCTGGGAAATAGACTAGATTATAAAAAAAAAAGTTCTTCATCTCGGTATTATACATTTGTAAATTCATTCCCTAGTAGTTTTGTAACATTGTCGTTATTGTAAATGAGTTATATATACTATTCATACTCATAAACTAATGAATATATTCCTCAATTTACTGAATCTTTGTATGCTTGCAGTGGTTTTCTCAGTTGATTCTCTTGTATATTCCAACTTCTAGCTGACTTTAGTAGTAATGACTGTTGTATGTCTCTATGATATTGAATTTTCAGCAGAGATAAATATAGTTAACCATGTTAAAGAAGTATTGAATTTTTCATATTGAGTTTTTAAAATTTAGACTTGTCATTGACTTTGTCAAATGTGCCTTCAGCATCTATGGAGATGAGCATATAATTTTGTCCCTGGATCAATTAATATGATCAATTTTTAAAATAGATTTCCAAATAGTCAACCATTCTTAATATCTACAATAAATTCTATAGCTCTGGATGCATGTTTCTTAAAATGTACTGCCGGAATCTGTTCGCTAATATTTTGGTTACACTTTTTTCAATTATTTTTGTTAAGATATGACTCACATACCATGATATTCACCCTTTTAAAGAGTATAATTCAGTTATTTTTATTAAAATCACAAGGCTATGCAACCATTACTACTAGTTCCAGAATATTTCCATCACACCAAAATGAAATCCCTTACCTATTAGTAGTCAATACTCAACCCCTTATCCCAGCCTCTGGCAGACACTAATCTCCTTTCATTTCCCATACATTTACCTATTCTAGACATTTCTTATAAATGGAGTCATACAATATATAGGCTTTCTGTCTGGCTTCTTTCTATTAACATGATGTTTTCAGGATTGACCCATGTTGTTGCATGTATTTGTACTTCATTCACTTTAATACTGAATAATATTCCATTGTATGGTTATACCACAATTATTTATGCATTCACCCATTGATAGACATTTAGATTGTCCCACTCTTCAGCTATTACAAATAAATAGTCCTGTTATGACTTATGTACAGGGTTTTCTGTGGACATAATTTTTCTATTGTTATGATAATATACCTAGGAGTACTATTACTGGATTGTATGGCAGCTTCCTGTTTAAAAATTTAAGGAATTGCCAAACCGTTTTCCAAAATGGATATATCATTTTATAGTCCGACCAATAACATATGAGGGTCCTAATTTCTCCATATCCTTGAAAACATCAGTAATTTTCTGTCTTTTTTAATATAATCAACCAAGTGAGTGTGAAGTGGTACCTAATTGTGATTTTGATTTGTATTTTTCTATAACATTTGAGGCTGCACACCTTTCCATGTGCTTATTGGTCATTTCTATTTGATTTTTAAGAAATGTCAACTGAAATTCCTTGGCTATTTTTAATTAAAAGGTTATTTGTCCTTTTACAGTCTAATGTTGACTTCTTTATATATTCTGGATACTACACCCTTATATATTTCATTTGCAAATATTTTCTCTCATCCCGTTTGTTGTCCTTTAATTTTCATGATAGTATCCTTTAGAGCATAAATATTTTTAAATTGATACAGTCCAATTTATCTATTTTTTCACCCTTTGGTTGTTTGTGCTATAGTGTGAAATCCAAGGTCACAAAGATTTACCACTATGTTTTATTCTAAAACTCTTACAATTTTACTCTTATATTTAGATTTTTGATCCCTTTTGAGTTAAGTTTTCTATATGGTTGCAATTTTTCTGTATGGTTCCAATTTTTCTATAGGGTTCCAATTTAATATTTTTGGACATGAATATCCAGGTGTCTGAGTACCATTTGTTGAAAAGACGATTCTTTCCCCTCTGAATTATTTTGGCACCCTTCTTCAAAATAGATTAAACATAAATGGATGAGTTTATTTCTGAACTCTCAGTTTTATTTATCTTTATGTCTACCATTATGCCCAAACCATACATTCTTGATTATCGTAGCGTTATAATAACTTTTGAAATTCGAAAGTGTGAGTCTTATAATTTTGTGGTTTGTAAGAATATTTTTTGCAAGATTGTGTTGACTATCCTGAGTATTTTGCATTTCCATATGAATTTTAGGATTGGCTTGTTAATTTCTGCAAAAAAATAGCCAGCTGAAATTTTCATATGGGTTGCATCAAACCCATACATTGATTTGTGGATTGTTAACATCTTAACAATATTATATCTTGCAATCCATGAACATGGGACGTTTTGGGCCATTTTATACTAATTTCAACAATGTTTTGTATTTTTGAGTACACAAGTCTTCACTTCTTTTGTTATCTTTATATCTACATTTCTTTTTTATGGTATTGTAAATGGAATTGTTTACTAATTTCATTTTTGTATTGTTCACTCCTAGTGTACTGGAGATACAACTGATGTTTTTGTATTGATCTTGTATCCTACAAACTTGCTGAACTTGTTATTAACTCTAATAGTTTTTTTTGTGGATTTCTTAGGATTTACTATGTACAAGATCATATCATTTGCAAATAGGTACTTTTTTCCTTTCCAATATGAATGCCTTTCATTTATTATTCTTGCTTAATTATCCTGGCTAAAACCTCCAGTACAATGTGAAATCAAAGTGGTGGGAGCAGATATCCTTCTCTTTTTCCTGAGTTTAAGTGGAAAGATTTTAACTTACTTAATTGAAAGGTGTTATCTTCAATCCCTGAGATTCTTTCTTCTGTTTGATCTACCCTGTTCTTGAGGCTTTCCATTGTGTTTTGTAGTTCCTTGAATAAATTCTTCATTTCCAGGAGTTTGGTTTGATTTTTCCTTAATATTTCAATTTCTTTAGTGAATTTTTCTTCCAAGTCCTGTATTTTTTTTGTGGTTTGTGTTGGTTATCCATTTTCTTGCATATCATTGAGTTTTCTTACAATCCATGTTCAAAATTGTTCTTCTGTCATTTTACTGTTCTGAATTTGGTTGATATCCATTGCTAGAGAGCTGGTGTCCCCCTTTGGGAGTGTGCTTTCCATTTGATTCTTCATACTTCCAGAGTTCTTTTGCTGATTCCTTCCCATCTGGATCAGCTGTTGCTTCCAACCTTTAGATTTTCCTCTGGATAGTGACACATCCTGTTTAGTCTCTGACCCAGTAGGCGGTGTTTATGGGTGAGATTCGACCACACCCTTTATGATGAGTCAGTAGATGCAGTATAAGGGTGTGCAGAATGACCTCCCTGTCAGTAGACAGCACTTGCTGGGAGGTGCAGACTGCAGTGTTGTTTTTGGGTCTTATAACTAGCTCTGGTTCCTCTGGAGATGCACTCTCCTGCCTCAGGTGGTGGGTGGGACCCTGGGACATCCAGGTATGTCCTTATTCTCCACCTCAGTAGGGGCAGGTGGGGGATTGAGGCTGGTCTCAAGTCACCCATGGGGTGCCCAAGATAGATCAATGTCTCTCCACCTCTGCTTTTGCCCCACTCTCCTGGGACAGGACACCAGACCCCAGCTCCCTCAGGGCACCTCCTGGCTCACAGACCTGACCTGGTCCACAGGCACCATAATGCTTCATTCTTTCCTTCCCCTCCCCTCCAGAGGCTGCTGAGAGAGACAATTTAGCCACCACCCAGAGGCATTTGCAGGGAAGGGGACCTTTCCTTTTGGGGCCCTACAGCAGATTGAGGGGTACTCAGACTGTGAGCTCCCTACCCACCAGCCCTCCCAGGTGCTGCTTGCCTAGTTTTTGTATTGTTTGACTCCAGAATTTCTACTTGCTTCTTGTTATAATTTATATTTCTTTATTGATATTTTCCATTTGGTAAAATATTTGTCTCATATTTTCCCTTAGTTCTTTAGATATGGTTTTCTTTACTATTTTGAACATATTTAAGATAACCGATTTGTCTAGTAAACCAATTATTTGTCTAGTAAATCCAATATCTAGGGTTCTTCTGGGATAGTCTCCATTGATTCCTTTTTTCCATTTATACGTTTCTTTTTTTGTTGAAACTGAACATTTTAAATAATGGAATGTGGCAATTCTTCCCCAGTGTTTGTTATTGTTTCTCCTTTTTGTAGTTGTTCACTTGTTTGTTTTCAAATGACTTTTTTGAATTATTATAATTTTGTAAAGATTGTATTCTTTCTTTTATATGAAACACTGAAATCTATATTCAATCAGCTTACTTGTTAGGTAATGATTGTGGAAATATTTCTCTAAATATATGGATCCAGTAAGTTCTCAAAGCTTTTAAAGGAGCTTTGTATGCATGTTGATGCACACCTTCAACACCTAGCCAGGCATCCGACAACTCTGCCTTAGCCTTCATTTCCTCTTTGTGGAGACTTACAGTAATCCAGGTGTGAAAATTTAGGGCCTTTTCAAGCTTTTCCTTTGCATATTCAAAGATCTGGGCATGTGTACAGCCCTTGAAATTCTCACCAACACCCCCTTTCAATGCACATGATCTTCAAGATTCCTGGGAGTATGTCAGAGGACTACAAATCTCCATATGGACATTTCATTCCCCAGGTTTTCCTTTTAGGATTTTTGATGATAACATATTTGCCCCAACTGTTACTACTGCCTCAGCAAACCACAAAGTCAAACACTCGAAAGAAATTCTTTGGCAAATATTCTAAGAGAAAGACGTTTTGCACAGAGTGAGCTTTGAGTATGATCAAATAAAGACAGATTTTCAAGTAGGATATTCTAGGGAATCACCATACAGTCAAATAATGGCAATTCTCTGAAAATGAAGCTATAAAGGAGCTCCAACCTAATTTATCCCTCTTTCCTGGCTTCTAGACTGCTGGTTTTCACCATGATTATAGGCTGTTGATTTTCAGGTGTACCCGGGAGCTGGAGACAGTGGCATCAGAATAGAGTAAGTTAAATCACCACAGAGTTTGCTGACAATGCCAAGACATAAAAGTTTTTCTTGAACTAATGCTCCCAGATTGCTGCAAGCATTTGATTAATTTTGAGACTTCTGAAAAATTTCAATTTGACAAGTTTTGCCAATTTTCTCATTGACTTTATGAAGAAGAAAATTTTCAAAGGTTGTACTTTGCCATTTTTGTTGACGTCACTTTTGTTTGGGAGATTTTACATCAATATATACACGAAATTTGTCAGTATGTTTTTCAGATCATTATTTTCGGTGAAATCTTTTTCAAGTTTTAGTGTTAGTATTGAACTCACTGCATAAATAGAATTTGGAAGTTTATTTTTTCTCAAGCAGGTTTACTAGTTTTTAAATTATCTATCCTTTAAAAGTTCTGGAGAATAACTTGTGAAACCATCTGTATCTCTTGCTGATGGGAGGGTAGCACCAAAACAATGTCCTTCCTTTACTTTAGAAATGCATGTTCTCATTTAATATCTTTTCTAAAATAAATTTGGAAAGTTATGTTTTCCTATATTAATTACATATTTCATCAAGACTTTCAAATTTATTTTTACAGGTCTGAGGAGAGTAGTTTCTTAATCTTTTAACTAATTCAGATTTTTGTGGTAATTTCCTCCTTATCACTTCTTGCCCTTTATGAGTGACTTTCATCTTTTTTTCTTGATAGGATTAACTGAAGATATATCTTTGGATTTATTTATTAGTTCTAATATGATTTTTAATTTTCACTCAATTCCTTTATCTTTATTAATTCAATAATTCAAACTATAATTATAGATCTACTATATTACTAATTTTAAACCAGATTATTAATTCATTTGCTTTCATTCTGTTTTATTACTGATGTACATATTTAAGGCCTTGAATTTTCCCCTGAGCACTGCTTTAGCTATATCTCTTAGGCATTAATGTACAATAAAATTATGGGGATTTGTTTTAATTTACACAGGGAAAACATTATTTTCATTAAAAGGTATTTGTAATTTTCCAGACTTATTTGATTGTAATCAGAGAGTATTTTTATACTACAAAAATAAGTGAATACTGTAGTCTATTGAAAAGGATTATCCTCTATTTTTAGATTATAGCGTTCACTATGTATTAAAAGTCACCGATCAATTATATTATGTTTCTTTTATGTTCCTACAATTTTTGTTCATTTGATTTGGCATGAACTTAGAATTATTATTCTACCAGTGTATTTTTGTCTATTTCTCCTCTCCTAAGATTTCTGATGTATGAATGCTGTTACCATGTTACTTATTGCTAGACACATGACTATGTTTTATCTTATGTGTGAATTACATTCTTTATCTCTTTAAAGTGTTCTTCTCTATCCTTTTTAATGCTTTTGGCCTTGTTTCTACCTTTTTTTAAATATGAAGAACCTGACCTTTGCCTTCTTTATGTTTACATTCACATGGTATATATTTGTACTTGCCACCCTGGTGAGTCACTTTGCTTTAGGTGTATCTTTTGTATATACAGCATAGACTATAGTTTTGCACTGTGATCCAATCTTAAATTCTTTTCTTTAAATTGGTGAGGTAAGTCTATTTACCATCATCACATTATGGTAAAGGTATATTTGTTCTTGTTTTATAATAAAATAATGTAGCCTTTCTCAGTATTTTCTTTTGTATAATCACACATAAACTATTACTCACCTCAACTATTACTATGCCTCATTATATTTAAATGGCTTCTTTTGATTCCCATCTATTACAAATGAGATAATCAATACAGTTACTCTACCTGCACATTCTTTCCCCTACTCCTCCCAACTGGTATTAATTATATGATTTCTATATTTTTAAGGAATATGACATTTATATTCTGTTTCGTCCCTCTATTCCTACTTTTATTTTGGTCTTAATCATACAGTTAAATGTATTCAAAGTTCATTGCCAATATTTTGGTTTAATTTTGTCATCACTTTTTTGGCTTAAATTGGTCCTCTTGCACTGTTCTCATAAAAGCTTGCAGAAACAATAAGTCTCTGAAATCTTGCCAATTGAACACCATTTGTCTGTAGACTTTACACATGAAGGACAGTTTGGCTGGATATAAATCATTGGCTCACATTTTCTTTCCTTGAATACCTTGTAAATGTTGTTTCACTGTATTTGGGTCTAGAATTTTTCTGTGGAGAAATCTGAGGCTAGCTTAACTCTTTTCTCCCTATACATGACTTGACGTTTTTGTCTGACTGCTCAAAGAATTCTTTTTCTATCTTTAACAACCCATCATTTTACTCGGACATTTTCCAGCATTGATTATTCTGGTTCAATTTTCTCTTACACTCACAGTATTCCTTACACAATTCTTTCTATATGCAGGATTGCCTATTTTTTGTAGTAGAGTTTTATTGAATAATCTATTAAAATACTTGTTCTATTCCATTGCTTAATTTTCTTCCTAAGACACTCCAATTACACGTAACTCCTCTCTCCTTTGCTAGCTTTTAAGTCTGTCAATTTCCCACACATCTCTTTTAAACTCTTTATTCATTTTATTATCATCATCATTATTTACTTTCTAATTTCTACCTTCGATGTTTCTAACCATACCTAAGAAAAAAACCTGCTTTTTTTCCTACTCAATCTCAATCTCTCTACAATCAACACAGAACACTTCTGTGTTCAAAATGTGTGGGGATTTCGCCCCACCAAAATCGATTTTCCAATGGACCCAATCGGGTGTCCTATAATTTTAACTCAATGAATACACTATCTACCTAGATATAGCATCAGATTCCAGACTGTGGGTCCAGTCCCACAAAATTGCCCCCTACTTCAGGTGCCAAACACAAGTACTAGGTTGTAACCTACACTTCTGAAGAGCCAGCTATAAATCAGGGGTTCCCATGACCCTTTCCCTTTAAATTAATTAGCTAAAATGGCTCACAGAACTCAGGAAATTACCTATATTTATTCATTTATTATAAAGGATATTACAAAGGGTACATATGAACAGGCAGATCAAAGAGATGCATACTGTAAGGTATGTGGGAAGGAGCACGGAGCTTCCATGTCTTTTCCAGGCATACCATCCTCCAGGCACATCCATGTGTTCCACAATCCAGAAACTGGTCAAACCATGTCCTATTGGATTTTATGGAGGCTTCATCACTTAGGCATGATTAATTACATCATTAGTAATTGCTAAAAAACTCAACTTTAGCCCCTCTCTCCTCCCTGGAGGCCAGGGAATAAGACTAAAGTTTCCAGCACTCTAATCACATGATTGGTTCCCTAGTAACCAGCCCCCATCCTGAGGCTATCCAGCAATAGTCACCTGATAAGAACAAAAAAATGCTTCTATCGTCCAGGAAATGCCAAGGGATTGAGGAGCTCTATGTCAGAAGCTCCTGTGACTCAGGAAATTACAAAAGTCTTAGTAGTTCTTTATCAAGAACTGGGGGTCAGAGACCAAATGTTTGAAAAAAGATTCTCATAGCAACCCATCAAGGATTTTAGCAGCTCTACGTCAGAAACTCAGGGTAGAGACCAATAACAAATTTTTTATTATTTCACAGTATCACATCCAATTTTCCATAGAATTTGTTTTCTTTTGTGATTCTACCGGCTTTGCTTTTGTTTCAAGTATTTTTTTAATTCACACTATTATTTCAGTAGAAATTCTAGCTTATACTTGATTTCTTCTCTTGTCACATCATTTCTTTCTTGACTGTACACTTATCTGTAATCTTTCTTTTAAATGTGATTGATTCATTATTTTTAAACCATTTGTCTTATTGAAACATTCTGGTGAATGCTGTTTTGTTTTTAAATTTTGCTGCTATATTTTTCTTATAGCCTTTGTGTGTCAATGTCATCTTAGTTTCCTTCTACATTATTTTTAGGTTGGTTCGAGTGGGAGGGGCCACTCTAGCCTTCTAGGCTTTACACCCAAAGAATTTTTGCTTCTTTACTTCTATAGAAGTAGATGACTGCTTACAAATTGCCTTGTGCATGTGATTCTTCATCTAGCTATATATCTGATTATTTGGAATAAATTGGATCTAACCCTACTAAACCATTTCTCACATCAAGTTTCCAGCAAAAAATATACGTTTTATATTTTATAGTGAGCATCTATCCTTCAGTAAGTTGTTTGTACTGGTATTTTCTTATATCTACTACCTCCATAGTAATGTGTCACTCTGCATATTTCTTGTCCTCATTTCCTCCCTTGTGACTTTTGATTGATCTGTGAATTATATGTCTTATCATGTTTTGGAACCTGTGGTTTGAGGGTCATGTATGTATTGGAATACCCTCTACTTTCTCTATTATACTAGGAAGGAAAAGACAAATACGGACAACTCTAAGTTTTTTTCTGACTTGATGATGATGTGACAATTCCCATCATATAGGTTCTAGTATGTCAATGAAGCCTGAGACATAGGGCAGTGATGGCTTGTGTGAATATTTAGGAAGAATAAACAAGGTACAAAAAAGTGACTGCAGAGAGTGAGACAGAAAAATTAAAGAAACATTTGTTAAAATTGCTAGGATTTGTTGAGTACTCATTTGTTTGTATGACCACACACATAGGTTGATAGATACAAATCGATATGGTTGTTGGATGCTTATCTGCTAGACAAGAGATTGATCATCTAGATTCAAAATTTTCCAGGTTAATGCCATTGAAAAAGAGGTGAACTATAATGATTATGTGATCCTAAATAGAAACAGAGTTTTTAGCAATAGGGAGGGGGAATAAAAGACTGTAAGCAATATTGGGGAGCAAGGAGAATACCAAACCTAACCTTGGAGTCATATGGATTATGAAAGGAAAACAAAGTAGTGAAAATGGCAGGAAAAGAAAGAATTTTTCAGGAACTACTAAGTTTCAGGTTAAATAAGTAAATGAAGGAAACATTTAGAGAAGCTGCAGATATAGAGCAGTTTTCTGACATTGGAAAACAGGAGTTTCTGAAACCAGAGTGAAAAGATCATGAGGAACCACTCTGAGTGGCCAAGAAAGGTCTTCTAGCCATCTCCAAGTTTCACTGTTCATTAATTTTCTTAATTGTGGCTAGGGAAGCATGCCCAAGTTAATACTGCTGGGGTTAAAAGTTTAACAGTACATACATAGTAAGTGGCAGAATTGGACAACACATATAACCTCTGTAAACATGTATTCTCTTATTTTCATAGTGCTTCTGTAAACATATTGGGAGATCACACATATTTAAAGCACCAAGCATGGGGCCTGGTATATCATAGGGACATGAAATTGTCCCACCTTCTTTCTTTTTCATTCACTATAGTATTCTCTGAAGGCTTCATTGACATGCAGTAAAGATCTCCTTGATACATTCCAGGGAGGTCTGTCTTTAGCTCTTCCCTTTCATGGGTTGCTATTTGTGCCATCTCATCCCTCATTCCCTTTCATAGATACAGTCTCCATTTCCTACCTTCACTCCCTTTTTCATTGGAAGCTATCAGAAGACACTGTCTTCTTCATCGCTCTGATCTTATTGTTGAGTTGGCTGTGATGATACCTTTTCCCACAATTAGCATGGGAACATGTCTGCATCGTCCGATATGCTGTGAGATAGAAAATACAGGAATGTATAAACCTGCCATGGACTATAAATTCCCAGGGCAATAGTCTTAGGTACATATGTCAACATCACTCTGCCTTCAAAATCCAAATTCGACAAAGATTTATATTACAATCATTTAAAGCATAATGTTAAGAATTAAGTTGGGTAGCAATTTTAAAGATAGTTGGGTATTGAACAAAGATTTTGCACACTATTTGATAATTTACTCAAAAGACATTTCGATTTTTTAATGTTTCTTCCACACCTACTTATCCTTCGAATATTATCATAAGCAGGGTATAGATGACCAAAGCCACTCCATTTTGAATTGACAGGGTGCGGGCAATTAGGCATTGTTGTCTTGCTGATACATCCACTGTCATACTGTGACAAGAGCTGGCAGGAGTGAAAGATACCCTGGGAATATTTCTAGGAGATCAAATGAGAAGTCTTTCTTTGAGTGTGATAGATGTTGTTTATAGATCCCTTGAGGAGAAAGTGTCTCTCTCAATATGAATTAAATGCTTAATCTCTGTACTATGCTGAGAATATTGTCCAGGCTAAACAAATCATGTCCTTTTATTCCATTTATATGCAACAGAACAAAGAGTTTCCATTCTAACAGCATTTAAACATTTAAACCTGACATGTCTCTATGTAGCAATGTCTCTTTCTATTAGCTGTAGATAATATAGTATATAATTATGTAACACAATCATGCACTATATTTGTAGTCTCCTCAGATAGAAGCGTGTTGAGCTATGCCAAACGAATCATGTAAAACACGTACAGATTCTTCGCTAATTGGCCAATTGTCAGGTACTAAAATTCAGAGGAATAAACGGGCACAGTAGTTTGATATTTGCAAAATCCCTGTTTTCTACTGGTTCACAACATTCTAAACTAAATATATACATTGACCAGATTCAGAGCACAGCTGTGCCAACTGTAAGATCAAATGCATTCTGAATTCTTATCTCCACTCTATTTTCATAGATTGCTGTGGAGTTGTGGGGAGTGACCTACTTGATTTCAGAGTAGAATGACAGTTTATTATCCATGACTGACTGGGTGCATAGGGGCTAGTGGTGAGGGGTATGCAGGAAGGAGGAAGGAAAGTCAAACTGAGCCACGCAATAATGACATGCTTGTTGGATGTGACTCCTATACTACAGAAAACTATTCTCTATATTAGAAAAGGTAATAAAGGGACATTATTATCAGGCAAACAAATGATGAGAAACATATTATATGATTTCTAAGGCACATAGACTTTTGATTTGTTTTTTTTTAAAAAATGCATCCAAATTGAATAAGCTAAACTCTGAATGAATTTCCTTTTAGTTATTCTGAATTATAACTTCTAACTCAGTAGCAGATGCTAAATCATAGAGAACTGCCCTGCTTATGATTACCAGTTGAACAACAAAGTGCTTCAAAGTGGGTTGGATCTTTTCTCTGTAAACTGTTAATTCTATTTAACAATATCACTGTATTACTAAAATATAGAGTGGTATTCTTCCTATTGAAATGGTAGCAGCCCTATACAACTAACTGCTGGCTGGTATCTTACAAAATGTTCCCTAGTTTTTATACATCAAGGAAAGAGCATTGCCTTGGAGTTGAAGCTTGAAAAGTAAGAAGAAAACAGTAAGTCAGAACCTTTACCATATTTGGGTCATATTTTAACTTTCTCCACATTACCATAAGAAGAAAATTATATTGTTCCTCAAAGTCTATGCAAGTAAATGTCCCCTGAAAATTGCCAATAAAATAGAGAGGCCACACAAACAGGAGGTTTCATCTTATGCAATTGATAGAGTTAAGCTGGGTCATTACTTTAGTGATTTGAGTGCTGAATTCTCATTTCAGTTATATGTTTCTCTTTTGTCATCTCTAAAGTACAAATAATCAAATTGCCCTCGTTTTAAGTCTGCAACAGAAATTACTATTATTAAAGTTTCCTGGAACTTACAAATGATCAATAAAGAGTTTTATTATTAAGTATTGCCTGCCGAAGACAGCAGCTCTCGTCTCGCTGTGCTGGAGCAATGAAGTGACAAAGCAGGGAAGCGCCAGAGTCCTCCTCATAATAAAGAATGAACTCAAGGTTACAAAGAAGGTGGACACCAGCTTGTTCCTACTGTAAGTCCAATAATTTCTGATCACCCAGTTTCTTGGAATTGGCTTCTCAGTTTCTGTTACTACAGTAATACTTAAGAAGGAACAAGAATCGACATTTTATTGGGTAACTCTTTTCCTTAGAATTCACATGAGTATGAAGAATCAGTGTAGAAGAAGTAGAGAGAAAGTAAATATTAAATATGAGGAAAAAGGTTAAATCTCCAAGGAGCACTCAAAATGCTCCTCTCTGGCTTGGCTTAATGAGGTTATTTTTAGCTTTGCGTTCTTTAATTCATTTGGGCTTTGCAGGAATGGAGGATGGGGATGTGCTCAATTTATACTCAACACACCCTAAATTTGTAAATCACAAACTGAGGCCCAGGGATTATCTATATAAGAATCACTGGGATGTTAGTTAAAAATAAAAAGTCCAGAGCCACACCCAAAAACTGCTGAAAGAAAATCTCTTACAATAGGGCTCAGAAAGCTTTCTCAAGGTGGTGGAGAACAAAGGACCTGACCTAAGCAACTTTGCAAAACAGTGTTTTGATTAGACAGTGTTAAGCTAAAGACAATATACAAAAGCAAAAAACTACAAAAACATTGGACTCTAGCTGGTAAATTTGTTTCTCACAATGAAAAGGGTTAGAAATTCTGAAATTACATGTATGCTAGGTTTGAACAAATGAATAAATATATTGTAGATAATGTGAGCCAAGTTTCACACTGTCAGAAAAAGAAGTCACGAATAAAGAAGGAATGCTAGAATGAACCCTATGGTGCTGGATTAGACTTGGAGAAATCAGTATGAACTCATGTTTATTTTAAAATATATACACACATGAATAAAGGAATAAATATTGATGTGTATGTACATTTTGATCAGCATATCTACAAATATTTCCTAGCTCTGTCCTCTGAGAGGGTGTAGAAGCAATGACACCGCGGTCACAAGGAGCATGCCTAGTGACCAGATCTTGGTTTCTGAAAACTGTTCTCCAATAAAAGGAACCCAGGACATTTGGAGAAATGGTTAATTCTAGGGATCGGGCATCTGTAGCATCTTGTGGTATATAAAAGTAAGGAAATTTTCAAGGAAAAAAAAAGAGAAAGGACATAGGAGTCACTCTAAAAGAACTCGCAGTGACCAAAGGTAGAACAATTTGAGTAACAAAATAAACAATAATATTGCAATATAATCCAAAGAATAAATATCATCTATGAGTCCACACTGATATAAATAATGAGGATGAAGGGATAAATCTTTTTACAGAAGAATTACAATTAATAAATGTAGAAGGAATGAGGGAACTAGAAAAGCACCATTAGAATAACATAGTAATAATTCTAATAGGCAGTATCAACGGATGAATGCTAAAAGTAGTGGGTGATACTTTAAAGAGAAAAAGAAGATACGTAGATAGCCTCAAAGTTTCTTCCCCAAAATACTAATTGCTGTAGTCGTTTTTTAACATATGTCCACAGATTCTTTGATACTCCTCCTTACAGCAGGTGGAACTTAATTCCTTTCCCCTTGAGTGTGACTGGATTTAGTGACTCATTTCTAGTGAAAATGTGGAAAAAGAAAAATAGCAACTTTGCAGTGTATAAACCTTGCAGACACCACTTTGACCAGTCACCAAATCCAGCCACACTCAGTCAAGGTTAACATCACCAGTAATAAGTTTTATTGACAGTATTATTGACCCCCAGATATGATGCAATGAAAAAGTGACGTTACCTCTTTTAATATACACCCCCAAAATCCATAACCTCAGACCAAGCATAAGAAAACATCAGAAAAAAATGTCAAGGTCATAAGAGACAAGGAAAAACTGAGAAGCTGTCACACATTGACAAAGATTTAACAGATACAACAGCTAAATGCAACATAGTACCCTAGAGTGGACACCAGAATAGCAAAAGGATATTAGTGCAAAATTTGAGTAAATTTGAATAAATTCTATAGTCTGGTTAATAATATTGTACCAGTGTTAATTTTTTAATTTTGATAAATGTACTATGGTTAGGTATGATGTTACTAAGGGAATCTGGGTGAAGTGGTATAAGGGAACTCTCCTGTCTTAAGTCAGCTCAAGCCACCATAAAAAAATGCCATAGACTGGGTGGCTTAAACAACAGAAATTTATTTTCTCACAGTTCTGGAGACTGAATGTCTGAGATCAAGGTGCCAGCATGGTTGGTTGTTGGTAAGGACTCTCATCCTAGCTTGTAGACAGCTGCCTTCTCACTATGTCCTCAAATGGCCTTTCATTTGCACATGGGCACCAGAGGGGGGGGGGGGGGGGGAGAGAGAGAGAGAGAGAGAGACAGACAGTCTTATAAGAACACTAATCCTATCAGACCAGGGCACCATCCTTATGACCTCATTTAACCTTCATTACTTCTTTAGAGGCCCCATCTCCAAATACAGCCATACTGAAGGTTGGGACTTGAACATATGAATTTTGGGAGAGGACATTCAGTCCATAACATCTCTGTACTATCTTTGAAACTCCTCTGTAAATCTAAAATTATTTCAAATCAAAAAGTTAAAATGGGAAATGGAATGAAAATGTGAGATGATAATTTCACTTTAGTCATTAGGCTGATTTTTTCCCATCAATATATGATGATTTGGTTTGTTATAATATTAATAGTCAAATACGATCCTTAAAACTTGGTTGTGACCACTTGTATTTTCATAAACACTAATCTGTCCATAAATGTTTTTTATGCATGGTAGTATAGCAGAAACATGACTTTGGTTGTGAAACGCATAAGTTGCTAACAAAGAACTAAGAACTGACATTTTTATTAATGTATTATAAAATGTTATATGTATACCAATAAATAGACATCAATGAGGCAATGGATTGCAAAATCTCATTTTGACAGAGGTTCAGCTCTCCAAGGTCAGTTGAGTAATACGAAAAGTGTCAGCCATTTAAGATAGAAAATAATTTCTGAAGAAGTTTATTCCTGTTGCTTTTTCATCTCCTATAAAAAAAAACCAAACACGCAAGTAAAAATGCAAACTAACTAATTTCAGTGGTTTGTTAATAATAGGTCTGCAGTGAATTAAACCTGAATTCATTCTGTTATATGTTTTTGGCAGCTTGGAACTCTATATATTTTAGTTTTTCTCTATTCCCTAAATGCAGATTGCTTGATGGTGTGTAAGAGAGCTAATTAGATATAAATACCAACCAGCACCCAAATAAAAAGGATCATAATGATCATACAGTGAACAGCTGTGCCATTCGATAAATTGGTTTCTTTTCTAATACTGCAGCAATTCAAACATTTTCTAGCTCCAAAAATGTTTTTCCCTTTCATAGGCCAGATTCAATTAAAAAAAAAAAGTCCTGCTAATGCAGGACTTGAGAAGGCCAGAAAAATCTGAGTCTTTGAGAACTTTTGTTACAAAAGCTAGACAGAATTCTTATTGATTCTGGCTTTCTCTGATTTCTTAACTGATAGCACAACATATAGAAGTAATGCTTACGGGATCAGTGCAAGGAGGGAATACTAGATTATAAGTGAGGATTGTAATTGAGAAATAAATAGCTGTCTTCTATAAAACAGAGCCTTATTTGTTTGTTTTGCTTTGTTTTACCATTTTCTGTTTTGATCTACCATTGAAAAGGTCTGCCAAAAACATGTAACAGAATGAATTCAGGTGTAATTCACTACAGACCTATTATTAACAAACCACTGAAATTAGTTTGCAGTTTTACTTGTGTGCTGGAATTCAATTTGATCTAATTCAATACATATTTATTTAGTTCCTATTCTGTGCCTAGTGCTATCTGAAGTGCTAGTAAACCAGAGAGACATTGTTCCTCCTTCTCTCAAGGAGCTAACAGTCTCACCTGGAAAAAATAAGCAAAACTCCTTAATATAACAAAAGAAATCAAATTATGATTTTTATGGGGAAAAAAATGAGGCATTGCCCTAGAAAATAATGGAGAACTGGGGAGTTATCTAAAATAAATAGATCTGGAAGGCTTCTCTGAGGAAGTGACATTTAAGCTGAGACCAAATTTAAGCTGATTAAAAGGAACTACTCCATGCTTCCACAAAGAAGAAAGCAGCAGAAATTCATGCTCCTTACTTTGTGATGATAAATCTCAGTCCTCTTTTGAAGTTACAAAAACAGCTACCAACTTGTAGTTAAAAATGGTGCCTGAATGCCTTGCTACCCCCCCTAAAGCTACATTAAAATAACAAAAAGTTAACTCAGGAAAGGGGCATAATATTAATAGGACCAAAAGACTAGGAAAGGAGATAACAGAAAAAAAAATGTTGCAATCTGGAAAGCAGATGGATGAATGGAAACTGACTTGGCCCACCCTGAAAGGCTAAATCCCAAGCTTGTAGTAGAGAAAGCCAAGAAAGAATGAGATTTATATCATTGTACTTCCAAAATACTTAGAGTAGTGCCAGGAACCTCGGAAAGATGAATTAGGGGCTAAGAGCAGGAAAATTGGTTTTAAAAGTTTACTTGAATTTACCTGAGAAGTTAGCACCCAAGCCCCTTCTCTACTTCATGTAACTGGCATACTGCCCTTTCTCTACCCACAGAAAAATAATGGAAATTAATTTTCTAGAGAAGGTAAAATAAAGGATCTCTGGAATAGGAGACACTAGTATAACTAAAGATTGGGTTATTGTATTTAAAAAGGGATTATGTGAAAGTTCACATGTTCCCTATTAATAAACCCATAATTCTTCCCTAAGATTCCAGAATGTTAGCAGCCAGGCCTAAACCCTGCAATGAAAGGATCAGAAAAACCAAGGGTACCCCAAGGAAATAATTTAACCACATCGTTACCAAGTTCTTGGTGTTCCTTGGGAAAGGAATTTCAGGACATACCACATAAACCAAGCAAGTGAAAGCAAAAGTACACTCTCAGGGAGGAAAGCTAAAGAGAGCAGCTGCACTGGGAGGAAGTGGTTTTAGATGTTTTGTAGTCTTACTAATTGAGGGGAGGAGTATTAAAGGTCAAGGGGTTGGCTTTTACTAAGAATTTGAGTAGTAATTCCCAGAATCGCTTTCCCTCACATTTTCATATTTTATATGGTTGTTTTGTAACTGTCACAGTGATTTCAAAGGCTGAGAAATTTTAAAACCACAATGTAAATGATATTGTAATTAGCCAAAGTTCATATGAAGCTACAGAGACAGTTGACAAGTCAGCTGAAGCCAGTTCTTGCCGGCAGTTATCAGCCCCCTTTGTTTAAGGTTGTTTACTTCAACACCTCCACCTGATCTTCAAATGCCACCGCATAGGGTCTCATCTCTGTCTCTTAGCCTCCAACTCTAACAAGATCACAGTATTATGAAGCCACAGTCAACGAAACTCATCCTGCACATAGAGCTTACAATCTGTTCTTTATAAGACTAATTATGAAGTGGCACTGAAAAATAACTAGGCATTTGAAAAAAAAGTCATATAAAAGATGAATATCAAAACAAATAGACATAACCAAACAACTTAGAGCAAACAAACTATGAGTGAAATATAATTTTAAAAATACTAGTCTCTTCAAAGAGATGAGAGAAAGTTATTAACCCATGAAATCAGGAATGTTTGCTATAAAAAAAGGAAGATTACAAGGATAATAAAAAGCTCCTAAAATTAAAAAATAATCTATCAGATATGAAAAGCTCAATAAGAAGGAATAAAAGATAAAATTCAAGAAATATCCAAGAAAGTAGAAAGGTGATCAGGTAGAAATAGGAAAGGGGGGTAAAAATAGAAGACCTATCCAGGAGATTTAAACTCAAACAATGAGTTACAGAAAGAGAGAATATAAAAATCAGAGGGACGAAAATAAAAAAATAATCCAATACAATTTCCCAGGCCTGAAGGACATTGGTTTCCAGATTGAAAGGGCCTCTCATGTGCCTAGCACAGTGGATAAAAATAGTACTCACAAAAACGCATCATCATAAAATTTCAGAACACTAAGGGAGAGAAAAAGATCCTAAAAGGTTCAGGAAGAAAGAACACCATTCATGCAAAGGATCATATCTCAGAATGGTGGATTTCTCTACAGTACTGGAAACTAGAAGAAAAGGAAACAATGATTTTAAAATCCTGACAATTATTTTCAACTTAAAGTTCTATGTTTATGAAGTATCAGTCAAGTTGAGGGTAGAATAAAAACATTTCAGATATGCAGAGTCTCAAAAACTATGCCATTCAGGTATCTTTTACCCAGGAAACTACTAGAAAATGTGTACCTCTAAAACCACGGAAAATACTAAGAAGAGGAAGAAAATAGAAACTCCATCAGACACACACACACACACACACACAAAATTGGTTCTGAGAAGGACATTAAGAAGATGAAATTATGCTGGAATGTATGAAAGATTTACCAAAGTGGGAAGAGTTTGGGGCCAGATTATTGATAAATACACAGGAAACTAAGCAATCAAAACCAAAATAATTAATAACTGAGAGGAGACCCAAAAGATAGATGAGAAAGGCCAAGCAAACAGTTTACTACATAGCTCAGCTCAATCAAGTATTTGCTTAGTCACAACGATGTAAACACTGAGAAATTAACTCTATTAATAGGGTGGGACACATGAAGTGTAGTGGAGGTCATAAAAGAGACTAACTTCTGACTTTCTATAGTAAGAAGGAAATAGATAATGCCAAAAAATTAGTAACAAAATTAAGTAGCAGTATAAATACATTACATAGCCATATAAAGGAAAGTACCAAAATAAGAATGAGATTGGTTGTCTCTAAGTGGCAGTCAGAGAAATACTCTTAACAAGCCTCAAAGATCTACAGTATTTAACTCCTTAAAGTATGTACTTGTAAAATTTTGATAAAACAAAAACTAAATTAAAACAAAAAAGTGAATAGCTGCCAAAATAGAAGTTTGCTTACGTATTTAGGATAAGTCTGGCTTTACACCAGAATAATAGCTCTAATTACTGTGAAACAGAATGACATTGTATAAAATGATTTATCTCTTGCTAATACTTAATTGAATCTGAATTCTATATAGTATCTGACTCCACTTTTTACCTACTAGCCCATCAATGTAAAGTCTGGTACAGAGTTGGTGCTCAGTAAATGTTAGTTCCCTCATTTCTCTATATCATTTTACATTGGTTATACTGATCTATCGTGTTAGGCTCTCTTGTGTGGTTGTCCTAGCTCCTCAACTGTATGCTAAATATCCCACAATCCAATTTCATCCCCAAGTTTCCTTGTCCTACACACAGAACAATTTTGGAGGAAAATACTGCTAGACCGTAGTATTTCCAAAGGATTTGTAGACTTTCGCTCACTTCATGTCTCAGGATCATAGAACTCTGATCTATATCCAATCCTGAGTTTGTTCTTTTCTTTTTTAAATGTGAACCCATTGACTAAGGAGCTAAATGACTTGGGTTCAGCAAAAGAGATGGTTAATTAATGACAAAATATTCCATGGGATGCGTGGGGATTTAGCGGCACTGCTGTTTGTTCTATTAACAAGAAAGATGTTGAAATCTGTGTTAAGATACACTCTAAAGGTCTGAAGTTCTACCATTTATATATAGATCTTCCATCTAAGAAATGCAAACTGTTATTACTCAAGAGTATTCACCTGCTTCATGAGCAAAGGAGTGCGTGGGATGGGCAATAATAGAACCTAATGATTCATATTATCAATTCCCGCATCGGCACCAAATGAGTATCTCCAAAAAGATTTTTAATAATGAAGCTAGTGTGTGAAAAGGTAAAGGTCACATTTAAAAAATTCAAGCTGATAAACTTTGCTAATAGATTTAATGGGATGACAGGTCTGTATATTCATTCAAACCTGAATCATGTTACATTTCAGTGGACAAATGGTACATTTTAATTTCATGTACTTTTATTTCATAAAATAACACTTTTTTCTTATTACTTAAGAAAGAGAAAGCATAATATAGACAAGCACAAGCACAAAATAAAATAAAAATCACATGTATTACCACCACCCAGAGATAAATCTGTTAATATTTTGTCAGGTTCGTACATATCCTTACAGTCTTTTATTCTAAGTGTTTATGTATGTGTCTGTGTATGCAGACATATTTTTATTTTTTCCAAAATTTAGATTATATACTATACATTGTATTTTAACTTGATTTTTTAAAAAATATAACAATATGTTATGAGCATTTCTGACATCAATAGACTTCTATAGTATGAGCTTTTTAATGTGGTATATAGCTCAATCATATGAATATGCCATACTTTATACAATCAGTCTCCTGCTGTGGGGCATTCTTTCCACTATTTCTTCATTATAAATTAAGCTGATATGAACATCATTGTGCATGCATCTTTGTTTATATCTCTGGTGATTACTTTAAATTTCTAAATTGGAATTTCTGGGTCAAACCCTTCTTAGGCTTTGATTCAACAATTCTACTTCTAGAAACTTAGTCTAAAGAAATAATTAAGGTGCATTTTAAATCAATTTTTAAATCCATTTTAAATCTGCTGCTTAGTAAATAGAATTAATAGACTTTAAGTCACTTAATTTTAATCAAATCATAAAAATTTACATTTCTGCCCAATTCCCATCTGCATCACAGCTCATCAACATAAGGGAGAGTTTCAAGAATTTCTGGAAATTACCTGTGGAAGTAGTACCTATGCATCTGTGATAGAATAAAACCCCATGCTGCAATATGGTATTGAATCTAATTGGCAAATTCTGTTCATGTAGGAAACTTGGGTGAGATATCTCTCAAAGACTGAATTGAGAGGGACAAGTTTTGTCAAAGAAAATGGTTTGATCTTTCCAAAAAAGACAATGCTTTGATCATTACATTATAAGAGTTAAACCCAACCAAGAACATTATAGAGTATCTGTCTATAACTTGAAGAAGCAGACCTACCATTCCCCATCCCTGCTTTCATTGCTTCCATAAATTATTTAACTAAGATAATGATATCTTTAAAGTTTTTCTTTAAAGCAACTAAGCAGACAGGCTTCATTACAAGTAATGCAAACCATATTCTAAAGAGTCCATAGAGAGGAAGAAGGCATGTGTCTTAGTTGCTAAATTCATTTTATGTTAATGAAAAAGTTGGTCACCACATCCCCAATTCGATGAATTTTTTCAAAAACTGTGGCCAGAACAACCTGAGGTCCTTGTTAAAAATACAGGCTTCTGGCTCTTCCTGAGACCTACTGAATAAGGCTTTCTTGGGATGGAACCTGGAATCTGTATTTTTAAAATAAATGTCCCTGGTGATTCTTATTCATACAAATATCTGAGAACCAGTACACTAAATGATTGCAGAGAGCGTAGAAAAACCTTTACATTTCTAAAGAAAGAATTAGGAATGAGAATGTAATAGACAAGATGAGAAAGAGGGGAGTAGATCACAAATGCTCACTTTCATAATCATTAAATCTGAAACATACACATACTGTATACACACAGGAACACACACATACATATGTGAAGAGTATTGCTTTATTAGTTTATAATTATTTTCATAAATGCTATTAAGTATAAAAACACAGAATATTGAACAAGGTATGGGAAAATGCAGCATATAAATTTAAAATATATATCTATTAAGTATTACTACATACTTTTACAAGGTTATATCCTTCAATAAATATTCTTTGATTGTTTCCTCAATAATTAGAGCTCAGAATTTTATTTGGGCAAGGGGAACACCATAAATTAATGGCAATCCCAAACTTCTTTGATGCTCAGGGTGTCTATATAATAGGATTAGGCCAAAGGATTAAGTGAAAGTGGAACAGGAAAATTAGGGGAAGTCTTCATAAAAGGAGTGGAAATTTTAGTCTATTCCCTCCTTACCAGAATATCAATGTCCTGGCTGGAATGCTGACATGATGATGGGGCTCGAGTAGCCAAATTGATCAACTTTTGAGAATGGCTGAACAATCAAATAAAATATAATAATAGAATATCATACTAGCCTTAAACTGCCTACATTAGGAGAGCGAAATATTAGGTGAGCATAACACTGTATTCAGTGTTATGTTAGTTGTTCATGCTACTCATATATAAACCTAATCTGTCTTTGTGTATAGAGACGGGAGATGGATGGGAGAAGCTCAAATGCTAGGAAGTGAAACACCAGAAGTCAGGCTTAAATGTCTATGTAAATACCAAATTTTGGTTCTTTGAAAAGATTAACAAAAGTTGACAAATCTTTAGCTAGACTGACCAAAAAAAAACAAGAAAAGGCCAGGCGCGGTGGCTCACGCCTGTAATCCTAGCACTCTGGGAGGCCGAGGCGGGCTGATTGTTTGAGCTCAGGAGTTGGAAACCAGCCTGAGC
>NW_012148730.1:3899042-3929062 GCF_000956105.1 Propithecus coquereli
AAAAAAAAAAAAAAAAAAAAAAAAAAAGGACAAATAGAAAACCTGAATATAACTATAACAAGTAAAGAGATTTAATTAGTAATAAAAAAAAAAAAAATGTTCCAACAAGGAAAAGCCCAGAACCCAGCTTCACTGGTGAATTCCACCAAATGTTTAAAGAAGAATGAACACAATTCCTTCACAAACACTTTAAAAATATATTAATAGAGTTAGAGGGGAACAATTCCTAATTCATACTGTGAGAACAGTATTATCCTGATACCAAAACCAGATAGACATCACTTACAAAAAAAAGTTACTGACAGTATCTTTTATGAAGGCACAAAAATCCTAAAGAAAATACTAGCAAACAAATCCAGAAACACGTATAAGGATTTATACACCATGACCAAGTGGAATTTATCCCAGTAGTGCAAGGTTGGTTTAATATCCAAAAATCAATTAATGTAATACATCATATTAATAACTAAAAGTATATGACCATTTCAAAAGACACAGAAAAAGATTTTGACAAAATCCGAAGTCTCTTCATTATAAAACTACTCAACAAACTAGGAATAAAAAGGAATTTCCTCAACCCAATAAAAGACATCTAGGAAAAAAACCATAGGTAATATTATACTTAAAGGTGAAAGATTGAATGCTTCCCCCCTAAGATCAAAAACAAGGTAAGAATATCTGTTCTCACTACCTCTATTTAACATTATACTGGAGGTCCTAGCCAGGATAATAAGAGAAAGAAAATGTATCTATATTGGAAGGGAAAGCACAAGACTTTCTTTGCAGATTACATGACCTAGCATACAGAAAATCCTAAGACATACACACACACACACACACACACACACACACACACACACACACACAAATACCATTAGAGCTAATAATGAGATCAGCAAGATCACAAAATACAAGTTCAATTTGCAAACATCAATTGTATTTCTATACCTTAGCAGAGAACAATCTGAAAATTAAATTAAGGAAACAATTCCATTTATAATAGCATTAAAAAGAATAAACAGTTAGAAATAAAATTAACAAAAGAAGTACAGGAATTATACTCTGACACTTACAAAATATTGTTGAACTAAATTAAAGAAGACCTAAATTGAACACAAAGACATTCACTGTTCATGAATTACAAGACATAATATTGTTTAGCTGGTATTCGCCCCCAAATTTATCAACAGATTTAATACGAACTCTATTGAACTTGAACTTGTATTTCGCAGTCTATCTGAACTCATTAGCTCTAATAGGTATTTTTGGTTGGACCCCTTCCTTACTCTATAAACAAAAATCAACTTCAAGTGGATCATAGACCTGACTTCTTGGATATGACACCAAAAAGAACAAGTAGGAAAAGAAAAGCAGACAAATATCTTCTCTGGAGAAATGTCCATCCAAATCCTTTGCCCATTTTAAATTAGGTTACTTGTCTTTTTATTTTTTTCCCTGCCTCAGCTTCCCAAAGTGCCAGGATTACAGGTATGAGCCAATGCACTCAGTCAATGATTTGCAAATATTTTCGGCCATTTTGTGGATTTACTTATTATTTTATTGATTATATGGATTATAACATAAAAGAATTTAATTTGGAGTACATCCAATTTATCTAGGTGAATTTATCATATGTGAATTATATCTCAATAAAGCTGCATTTAAACATCTATGGAAAGACAGTATCTTTAACTATGAGTGAATATAGCAAGAGACAAATTGATTAAAGGCCTACAGTGTTTTTTGAGGATTAGTATTACCAAAGCAATTACAAGGCTGGCCTGGCCTACAAAAGTCTGTAATGTTTGACACCCAAGCAACCCTAGGATCCCATATATGTGCCAACAAATGTAAACTAAAGGTTTTATTCATCAGTCTGGCTTTGAGCTTCTTCTTTTGTTTCTTGCACATTCCCATACTTTTTAGCTTGCCTTTGTATGAAATGCTTCAAACTACTTGGCTTCAAATCCTGGATTCAGTTATCAATAATTGTGTGACCTTGGGCAAGTTACTTAATCTTTCTATAGCTCAGGTTTTCCCATCTGTAAACTGTGAATGCTAATAGCACCTTTCTCACTGGCTTGGTGTGAGTTTTTAAATAGTTATTTTATGTACAACTCTGATAATACTGCCTGACATATAGTGAATGCTAAGCATAAGTTATTAATACCATTTCTATGTGGTTGTTGGTAAGGAGAGTAGGAAATCTTTTAATTAACTCAGTATAGCTACCATTCAATTTTACAGTTGGCAACAGAAAACCTTAAATTTGTGCTCACTCTTGATCTGCCTCTCCTCCAAACTTCCTCACTTCTCTAGATGGCATCATTATCTCCTCTGCTTTTCAGATCAAAAACTCAGAGTCTTCAGTCTTCTTTTTCTCTCACTCCACACATTAAATCCATCAGCAAGTCCTCTCAGCTCTACCTCTTAAATATATTCCAAATCTGTCCATATTTCACTAAATCTATCAACACTATCCTGGTACAAGCCATCATAATTTTCCTCTTTGTCTGTTACACTAGCCTCCTAATTGGTCTTTCAGATTTCACTCTTGCAACACTAAGGTCCATCCATTCTCCACAGCAGCGAGTATTGTTTTTAAAGCCTCAATTAAATCACATCACTCCCTTGACTAAAACTTTCAATGGCTTCCCACTGTATTTGGATTATGATCCAAACACATTACTATGGCCCACAAGGGCCTTTGGTAGCTGGTCTCAAAAGATTGCAACCATCAGTCAAGAGTTAGAGTCTATTTACCCTCTGCTTGAAACTGAGTTGTCCCTGTGACTTGCTTTGACTGATAAGATGCAATGGAAGTGATATTCTGGGATTTCCAAGTTCAGATCATAAGTGGTCTAGCAGTTTGTGCTTTGTCCCTGGTGGAAGTCAGTTGCCATGTAGTACGTCTGACAACCCTGAGACCACCATGCTCTGAGGAAGCCCAAGACAGTCATGGGAATAGATAGAGGACACGTGGAGAAACAGCTATATACCAAGTGTACAAGCAACTTCTTGGACAATCTGGCCCAGCCCAGTCATCAGATAAACACTGTCAAGTGTCTTCAGCTGACACCACATGGAATAGAAGAATCACTGAGCCAAGGCCTGCCAAAATTCCTAACCTATAAAATCCTGAAGAATAAATTGTTGTATTAAGCTATTAGATTTGTAAGGGCAGCTCTCATGACGCGTTTCCCCTGTACTTCTCCAGACTCATCTGATAATAAGTTCTTTGTGCTCTAACCAGGCTTACTCTCTTTTTCTTCTTCTAATATTGAAAGCTTGTTCCTGCCTGTTGTAAAATGAAAACTGTGAACAGTGTCTGATATAGAGTAAGTGCTAAATAAACACAGATTGAATGAATAAATAAAAGGTGAAAGGGTGTTCTCACATTCTAGTAGACCCAAAGTAGTGACTATTGATTACTATAGTGGATATTCTCACTTTTCCTTCCCTAATCCTCTCTCTACCCTTTTCACCTTGTTCTGTGCCCCAAGAAGCTGGCTTCATGTCTAGATGAATAGGCTTCCTTGCCCTCTTGTTTTTGGTTGGTTTTAGCCAATGGGAGGCACCAAGGGAAGAGAGAGGTCAGGGTATTTATTCTAATAACTTCTTCCCAGAGAGTTCACTGACAGCTACATCCTTCTTCCAAAGATGGCAGCTCCCAGCAGGTGGCTTTTTCTTATGGTGGGGCTAATCTCTTCAGGATCTCTTAATATTTCTCTCCTCTTATCCACTCAAGCCAAGGGATGGTAAAGCTCCTCACTGTCACTATCCCTGAGTGCTTCACCACTCGTTGTTGATTTACCTTAATCATGTCCAGACACCTTAAATAGTCTTTTCTTCTTTAAATGTAGCATCATTACTACTATTTTAGTACATTTTAGACACTGTAACAAAATCCCACAAACTGGGAGGCTTCTAAACAACAGAAATTTATTTCTCACAGCTCTGGAGGCTAGGAAGTCCAAGATCAAGGTGCCAGTAGATTTGGTGTCTGGTGAGCACCTGCTTTCTCATAATGGCGCCTTTTTACTGTGTTCTCACAAGGTGGAAGTGTCTAGTTAACTCTTTGCAGTCTCTTTTATAAAGGACTAATCCCAATCATGAGGAATCTGCCCGCATGATCTAATCACTTCCAAGAGGCCCTGCCTTCTAATATCATTGCCTTGTGGGTTAGGATTTCAATATATAAATTTTGAGGGCTATGAACATTCAGACCATAACATCTGCCAAGACCCTAACAGTTGCTTTCTAGTTCTGACAATACATCTTTACTGTAGCTGTTTTAACTGATTTATAGTATAATTTTCACAAATATACTATTACATTATTTTTATTTTAGTCTACATACTTATTAATCTACCCTTAGATAATTGAAAGATGGCTACACATATTACCACCCTTCTTTTGAAACTAATTTCTTTGGGCCCTTAAGAGCCTATTACTATGGACATATACCTACACACATTTACACACCCACACATAGCGTACCTATTTCTGCTTTCAGAATTACTTCACTGGGGCAAACTCATTATCTCACTTAGTGGAGTCTATTCTCACCACCTCCAAACACTCAAGCCATGGAAACTCACTCCAGAACAGTTCAGCTATTCTTTTACTAACATGACTCATATTGACTCTGAAGGGACAGTACACTACAAAGATCACAAAGTGGAAGCAAAAGAATTTAAGGTGAAATAATGTATAAAGAGAAGTCGGTAAACAGTCCACATTGGTACCATCAGCAGTGCAGAGATCAAATGTGGATGTGAAGGAGAATAATTTGTTCTGTTTAGCTAGGTATGTTACCAATATAATGAAAATATTTGTTGGTAAATACATTAGTAGCTTTGTATGGGCACTGGCAAGGTGGCGACTTTTGTGAGTCTAGCTGCAAGGATGAGGTAATAGCAACCTCATTTGAATGCAAAAAAAATTTCCCTAAAAGTTGGATGAAAGCAATGTCAGTGCTAGCTAGAAGTAGAATTTAATTTTAAGTCGGATTTTAAAAATTGTTTTCATCAAACATTCATACATCTTTAAATCATAGAAGCATAAAGTTTTAGAGATAGGAATCCTAATAATCCTTTGTCCAAACCTCTCACTTTACAATAAAAAAAACAATGGCTAAAGTGATTAATCAGAGGTCAAAACTGGGACTATAATTCCTTATGTCTTTGTTTTCTAGCCTCTGATCTTTTGTTATCAATTGTTTTATAAATATGGCTTCCGCAGTCCAGGATATGGTGGGTTACAGAGGATGGTCTGATTGGCAGCTCGCAGGGAGGCCAAGGGAGGATACGCCCTTCCCAACTCACTTCAATAAGAGCATCTCTGCTTTTATTGGTTTTATACATGTTTCCATGTAAGATTTTCTTTGGAAAAATTTCCTGGTGTTAAAAAAAGAGAGATTTGAAAAGTACCATTCTATATCATGCTATTAGAAACTAGCTGAAGAAATCTATAAGAAAAAATTGCATTGATTTTATTGAATCTGATGGTATACAGGTCAATGTTTAAAAACTGGCTCTCTGAGGAAGAAAAAAACAATCCTGATTTGTAGCATTTGTCAATTTCTGTCTCATCATGACTGATTTCAAGCTACCAACATGATGATGTCAACCAGCTTGCAAAATTCCTGAAAATTTAACAGTCAGCTTTCACAAGCCATTATGAGCTAGCTCCAACACACCACTGATTGCATTCCTTATGTGCAATGTACTCCTATGCTTTGTCTGATTTTATTCTTATATTTATACAACCAACTGATAGTTTTTGTCATTATGCTAATAAATAGAAGGCAAGAGAATAGTCTATATGCATTGAAAAACTTTCTTCTCTGGTGAATTTTTTTTGTGGGTTATTTTGTCTATTGGTTCAGGGGTTGGTGATGGGATTTGATTACAAGTAAACATGTTTGATCTCTTAGCTAGAAAGCAGCATGTTTACAATGGAACACTAATGAAACAACTGTGGGTAAAATCAGTGACCATCCTGGAAGTGAATCAGAATGTTTACACACATAGATCTTTCTATGCAGCAACAGCAACTGCTTTTATATGTGCAGAGGTACTATATTATCAAACATGAGGAAAATATCTTTGGGTGTGTTGCTCTTCTTGCTTCATCTCCCTAGGAAGCCGTTCAATTACATCTCATTATTCTCTTTGACTCCAGTGGGTGTTCCATGCTCAGATGGGCTTTTTTTTTTCACCCCGATGACCTCCTTCCACATGTCTCTCATATTGCTCTACCTCCTGCTGCCCTTGAAATACAGACACAGATAAAAATTTCCACATTAAAAGAGAAAGGTTTTGAGGGATAAGAAAAGGAAAATCAAAGAAAGAATATTGTCCAAATATTTATGTCAAGGTTCTTTCAATGTATACGGCCTCCTCTTCCTCCTTTCTTTAGTTCAAAGAATACAGGTGGCGTTGCTACATGGCTCACACTGTAACAACCACATCCTCACTTTACGTTGTGTACATTTTGATCCAGTTGCATTTATGAAAATTGTTCCAGCTAATGTTTCAACTCTTATCTTCTGTGCCATATTCCTTCCTTCTCTGATTAAAATCTCAATGATAATAGAAAACATCTCCATTTTCTTTCATGTCCCACAATTTCCTCTAGAACATAGAAAATATTTAACAACAATAAAATAGTAAGGACTATCATATTCACAGAGGTCTATCTGCCTTCTTCCAAAGTTGTCTGTGTAGGTTGGTGAAGAGAATGAAAAACAAGGATAATAATCTCCAAACCAGTGTATAGATTTATTCCACCTTTTGAAGAACTTTCATGCTCAAATTGACTAAAACTGGATCTTTCAGTGAGAAGAGATTTCCTGTGATGTGTGTTAAAAAGAATTGAAAAATCACTTTAAAATATAATCAAGCTATATGCAAAACCTAAGCAGATATAATTTCATAGTTAGTCAGATTTATGAATTCTCTCACTATCTTATGATAGAGAAGTGGCAATTGCTCTAATATGGATTATGTTCACACCAATCCTGCTGCCCTGACAATTTCATGATACATTCCAATCATCTCATGTTCCTTCATCTTAATTACCAATAAATCCCTTCAATGGGTGACGGCCCTTTGATTCCTCCACCCAATGCCACATCATTTACTCTCTATCTTTGGTAAGAGAGTCACAGACTTTATTGACCTGGAGGAAGATGCTGACTTTCTATTTCAAATCATTCTATCTAGTTTGACTCTATTGTTCCTTTTGTTAAGAAAGTTGGCACCATGATGAGAGAACAGGTAAGTAAGCTCAGTAGTCACAATTGGATTTCAGGTTGAAAAATCAAGTGAACTGTGGTATTGCAGGGTTTCCCATTTTCAATTAATCAGAGACATATTTACATTTGCTTCATTTATAAGATGAAAGAATATTTTCAATGCCTGATCTGAAATTTCATCCAGAGATTGGAGATTCAAGCTGTGCTCTTTCTGCCTCTTTCATCACTGCCAGTAATAAAGATTCTGCAACCAGAACTTAGCTGACAATTTGGTTGATGATGCATGACCCACAACAGAAAGCACTTTGGCTCTTCCTGAGTGGTCTTGGTGCTGAATTCTTAATAGGATCAAAAACTTGAGGCTATCAGAAAATTAAGATATGATTCAAAGATGCTTATAGGTGGCATGTACAACACTGCCAGGACACTTGGGATTTAGTGTGCCACTTCTGTTTTAACTTAGGGTGTCTAAATAAAATAGCAGAGCCTAGAGAAAAGATACAAATGGCAATTCATCTCAATTCACCTTAAGTTAAATCAACTTTAAAGAACCCAGGGACATCAAAAATACCTGTGTCCAATTTATTGATTTCATTAATACACTAATTTTATTAATATACTAATTAACATGTATGAATGTGGGATACTTAGAGAATTTCATCAAAAGCACATATATTTAAGGCTGATCAATTAATGATTCCAAAATTATTAAAAATAAAATTTTGAAAGACAAATAGAGTATATCTTCTCTGCTAATGACTATTCTATGTGATAGTGCTTTGTCCATTTGACTCTACCCTGACTAGTGACAAGTTGGATAATGAAACAACATAATATCTTATCTCTTCCTCCATTTTCAATTGCAAGCCATTCAACTGTTCATCTGTCCCTACCACGGTGACTTATGCTGCTTTTTAGCAAATTATTCATTCTCAACCCCATCAAACTTCAACCCAAGCACTATCTCTGCCCTTTCTCATCTACTATCCTCAATAAAAGTGTCTTCCATAAACTCCAATAAATGTACATGGCCTACTTCCATTTCTGTTCTAGGTAGTGAAATTTTCATAAAATAAGCCTACAGGACTTTGCTCCTATGTGGGAGAAACAAGGGCAAAGAATATAGGAACATTAAACTTTAGAGTTTGTGTTCCACGTGGCAGACATAATATTAACAGATAGCTACTATCCAATTCAATCCTTAAAACCATATAGCATTGTTAGCACCATTTTACAAATGAGGAAAATGAAGTTTCAAGTCAATTTTATAAGACTCCAAATCCTATACAATGTGTTGTATCCAAAAACCTCACTTGACTGATAAAATTGAAAACATACTGAGCAGGTTGTGAAAAGTAAAAAGTTGGGTAGAGTTGATAACATCTTTCTAAAGAGAAACAAAGCACAAAATGAGAAACAGTTATTTAATACAGAAAATAGAATGAAGTTCAACAGGATTTTTTTGTAATGAAACATTGCAAAGGCCATGTCTCTACAGGTGGCTGCTGGCTTGATCACTTGGAGAACCTTGACCAGTCAATGTAGACAGCTTGCTAGATTTCCACTCTATTGAAAAATCCAACTGGTGGTTTTGTTATCATGCATATTTGCCCTGAGAGTGCAAGTGAAAAATGCAAGATGATAAATTAAGGGTGATTGAACTAGGCTCCAAGCAGCGAAGCTGAATTTAGTTGTCCTAGTGGTTCGTAAGTTGAATATAAATAAGTAAGTTAGAGATGTGGTAAAGACAGAAACTTACAATTCTGTAACAAGAAATAGTATAAAGAATGACAAAAGACATGCTCATATGATATTCTTATAGAAGTATTTAGTCTTGAGTTTTACATGTTGAAAAATTGGAAAGGTTGCAGAGAAGAGTAACAAGACTGACCTTATGAATATAGGCTAAAGAAATTGAGTCTGAGATTCATTCTTATTAAATATTATGCCATATTTTTCTACCATGTTCAAAGTACTTAATTAGGAACATCTAATGTTATAAAATTGGCAATAAGGGAAATATAAATATTTTTTAAAATTACAAGAAAAAGTAAAAAAACACTACAGTAGGTCATTTACATGTTATTTTTTTAATACTCGCATTTAATCTGTGAGTTTGCCCTTTTTCTAAAAATGAGAAAATTAAGTCTTTAATAAATTAAGTGATTTCCCTCTAGTCACACATCTGAAAAACTGGCCAAATAGAGACTCAAGCCCTGAAATTTGTAAGTACTGCAATAATACTGGAATATAAAGAAGGCATAGATGCAGAGGCAAGGGGGGAAGTGACTGGCAGGAAATGAGGCTGGAGAAATAGGAGGGACCAAACCAAAAGAGTTTTATATATAGAAGTTAGATTGCATCCAAATGACAGCACACTGTAGAGTTTTAAGTCAGGAGGAGAATGTTTAGATTCGTGTCAGAAAGGTAACTTTGGTAGTATTACAAAAGTCGTCAGAGTGTAAAGAAAGAGTCATGACTAGAGAAGAAGTGCTCTAGTATAGTAAAAAGTTATGAGGACCTGAACTAAGGCAGTAGCCATAGAAAAAGAGAACAGATTAGGGACTCTACTGCAAATATATTTACAAAGTTAGAATTAATAGATCTAGATGACTGCTTAGATGTAGGCAGTAAGAAAGAGAAGTCTATGAAGACTTTGAGCTTCTAACTTCAATTGTCATTAGGGGACTTATACGATTCATAGATATTGATAAAAGAAGAAGAAGAAAAGTTTGTATAGGGATATTCTGAGAATACATTCAGACATGTTGAGTTTAAGTTGGTACTAGAAAATCCAGGTGAAGATTTCTAGCAGTCAGTTGGATGTAGAGGTTCATAGGTCAAGAAAGAGATAAAAACTTGCCATATAAATTTGACATCAAGGACTTTTAGACAGTAGTTAAAATTGCAAGAGAGGGTATGTTACTCAAGGAAAGCATGTAAAGTGAAAAGACGACTGACAACAACATCTTGCAAGACATTAAAGTTTAAATGGCAGGTGGAGTGAGGGAAGGACACTGACCTAGCATTTTCTATGTGACGAGCACTTTGCCAGGTGCTTTACACATAGGCATCAGTGAGGTGGGAAGAAAGGTTAAACAGAAACCCTGGAAGACAGAGCTTCAAGAGGGACACAGTTGTCAACAAAGTTAAATGTCAAAGATTGATTAAGATAAATGTTCACTAGATTTGGCAGTTAGGAGATTATTGGTGGCCATCCAGGGTAGTAGTGTGAAAGGAAGTCAGAACGATATGAGTTAGGAGTTGAAGATGTGTAGGCAATTATATTATAGACACGTCTGTTATTTTCAAGAAGCTTAGTGATCATAAGGAAGTGTCTGGAGGAAGAGACAGCAAGGTACATTATACCAGCCTTTGGAGTATAAGAAATATACAAATGTTGAATGTCAACATATAAATTGCTCTCTTTTGTTGCTGTACCACTAGCCACATAAAGATGCCATTGTTGTGCTCTTAGGCCCCCTCTGAACTACATACTTTAACAATTTGATCAGCTTCATGTCAATGGCCATGAGTCAATGTATTGTCTCCAACTCAACCTTTCTTGAAGGTCCCTATTTATTCATATTTACTTTTTTGCTTGAGTTAACTGGCCTCTGGTTCTTATAATTTATCTGTGTAGGCTCTATTTTTTATCATTATACACAAGACTGGAAATCCAAGGATTCGTTTGAGCAATACAAACAATTTGGCATTTCCTGTCCTGCTCCATGAGAGGTTTCACAATGAACTGTCACTGCTAAATAGCACCATTTGACCCAGTTTATACTAAATCCATATTATAAAACAATGAAAAAAGATATTAGTTAGATCAATTATTTCTTTAGTTGGGTTTAGAAGTGTTATTTATGAGAAAACATCACTTAAACTGAAAGCATCCCATTTTCTCCCATCTTCATTTCTGTCTTCCCTACCTTTACTTCCCCATTCTTCACAACTACTGGTAATTTGACCACAGATTTTGTGCATTTCACAAGCTGTCTTTTTGCTCTCTGCTTTTTACTTCCCTCTCCTACTGAATTTAGAGTCACCAAAGAAGGAAAGCAAATTTTTCTGCACTCACTTTTTCTTTTGTCATTATCAAAAAATACTAACCATTGTGTGAAAAAGTCACTTTTCTCCTCAAAATCCTAATATGCAGATTGACTGTAGATGTACTGATCTCCCTAAAGCTTAGATTTTTACCCCCAGCATCATCTCATAATGCTATTGTTTTTGTATCTGTGAGTCACACATATGAATCTAAGGATAGGGTTTTGCAAAATAATAATTAATGCGTTTTTCACATTTGACAAATAATGGTATTTATACTTATTAAAGCTTTGCTTTCAGCTTTTAATTAGTCTTTATAAAATAATTAATATTTTTCTGCTGCATACTCTGCAATCACTAGCTTTAGAGAAATATAGAAATTTGGTAATTAGCATTCAGACTGCTAACGAAAATATGAAAATACTGAAGTTACAAATAGTATGTAATGGTAATCACTGACTTTCTATAGTCTAATTCATATTTCTTGACTTCCTAGAGCAAACTAGTTAAAATTGGAATGCTAAAATTGGGGGGATGGAAAACGAAGAGTACTCTCTGTTGGACACATATATTGTCCATCATAAAGAACAATTATTTTCAACCATTGTCTATAACACTTTCAACATGAATTTTGCATTTCTAATTATCTCAACACTAACATACTAGAATTTTTTTTAAAAACAAATGTATGGTAAATTTACTTTGCTTTAAACTGTATGTTGTTTATACCACTTAGAATGGACTGCGAGTTTCCCAAAATCAAATTACTGGCAGGATGTTGCCATTACAAAAATGTTGGAAACCATTGGGCAAAAGCTTGGTGTGCACAAATTTCCATTTTGAAACCTTATATAATTCTCTCAGTGGTGGTCCAAATCCAAATCAGATCACATTATAGAAGAGTAATTTTTTATTCTCTGTGCTAGTTTCAAACTACTGATGTTATTTCATCAGCCAACAAGTGGATGAAAGTAACAAAATATACATGTTTCTAAAATGAACAAGATTAGCAGAGTGATGTGACTGGTGAATGGTATTTCAAAACCATATGTATAAATCTTTAAGACCACATGACCAGAAATTGCTAGCCACATTACCATTTCACATTTTAATGCAGCTATAAAATCTCTAGAAGCCCACCCCCCCCGCCCCACCCCAACTATTTACCTTAACCTTCTACAGCCAGCAGATATCTGGAGGAGTTTTGCTTCAAGAAAAACAGGAAAGCCATCATTTCAGGGAGTGAAACAAGAAACACTTTCTCCTGTTCAGAGAAAGGTCGTAAGTCTTTTGCACTTGGCCCAAATCCAAAAGAAAATACACACATACACACTCACAAGCAAGCTTTTAACTGGAACGTTAGTTTTTCTGCAAAGTCTGAATACTACCTGAATCACAGAAACTTCAAACAGTCTACAGGCAGTCTTCAGAGATCTGGATAAAGTTGCAAGGCTATTAAAAAATGCTATGGGCTTTAGATTTTGACAGGGTTCAAAAGCTGATGCTTTTATTTGAAAGTATAATTTTCAAAGGAGAAAAACGGATGACTATAAGAAAGTAAACAATTTTATTTCTCTTGACTGATTTTACTGAAAAGTATTGGCTATATTTAAGAAGACTGAGTGCCCATGACATGGTAAAAACATTCTTTTAAATGGTGTGTAATTAGATGGCTACAAGAAAATGAAGAGCAATTAAAACAGTGTATATTTATGAACTACCTCTTCAACATAGGCATTAGGGTCTGATTAAAGCTTGAAGAAAAGTTGCTGAGTTATTCTGCTTTTGTTCTTTATCTGAAGAGTCAGAGTACAGAAAGTGTTGATGAAGTTGTAGACCTAAAAAAGAGTTCCCATCAATTTCTACTTCTTCCCAAGTTGTGCGGTCAGATCCAATTTTGTACTTCATTATTCTCCAATCACTGTTGTTTTCTTAGGATGAAGAACATGACTTTTTTATGCCTCTGTGAAACCCTAGTAAATGATAGCAACCTACATGGCCCAATCTATGAATGGAGTTGCATTTAAAAGAATGATAAATTCTAGAAGGCCCAGGCTGGCCCAGAAGATTTACACAGCACTCCACACAGAAAGCTTAACAGAAATGTGATGTATACATATTCCTCTATACTCAAAATTCCTAAGAATAAAAACTGCTAAAAAATCTTCCCTGCCCCTTCTCACCTCTGAGTTCTTTCATTGCCATAATGTTCTCTCTGCTCCCTTCCTCCTTCCTTGCCCCATGGCACACTGCCTAGTCTGAGCAGAAGTTGTCTCTAGTAGATTGCTTCCCATCCACAGGCCACCCAAGAATGTGTAGCAATCCATAAGCTCCATTTCCTCCTTTTCCCCACTTTGGAGGAAGTCTCTGAACTCCATAGCCCCGCAGTAGAGGTGGTTCTTCTCTTACTCTAACTACTCTCTCACAAGAACTTACCACGAAACATCTCTCGTTCTATTTGAAATCCCCAATAGTACCTAGCACATTCTAGCATTTAAAACTATTTGCTGGTGGAAGGAATGTGCAAATTGTACTGGTTTCTTATTCAGGAAATACATCCTCTAGCTCCTCATTTTCCCCATGCCATATTAGCAAAAAAGGAGTCACCATGCACTTTCTTCTCTTTGAGAAATGTTAAAACAGACTCGCATCCAATGGTACCAAAAACGTAATCCGTGAGCTCAACACTGCACGGATTTCAAAATACTATGTAGGCCTACACAAATATTGTTCTGCACATCAAACTGACAATGGCGTCGTCCATATTAACCTGTGCAGCAGCCTCTGCCTGAAAATCATGTCCCTCTTTCTGATATCCCTGAGCTAAGAGGACATTCACAAATGAATAATTCCCCATACCTGCCCATGACTCCTAAGAAAAATTCAATTGAACATTAGCAATAATTAAACCTATATTTTAAGGACTGAACTCTTATCTTTTTCTTTGACCAAAAAAATTCCTTTCTATGGGGGTCTGGTGATCACACCAACAAATGATAAAAATCTCAGTAAACAGGTTTTTATGATGGGGTTTACTTCCCAACCTGATTCCGGTAATAGCATCACGTAAAAAGCTAGAAGACCCTTATCTTAACTCAAGCATTCCTTTCCCCTGATTCCTGGTGTTTTGGAAAAAGCCTGACTCTTTCAGCCAATTGTCAACTAAAGAATCCCCAAATCCACCTATGACTTGTAAGCCCCCTCTTGGAGATGTCCCACGTCTTTTGGGGCCAAACCAATGTATGCCTTCCATGTATTGATTTATGACTTGACCTGTAAGCCCTGTCCCCCCGAAATGTATAAAACCAAACTGCAAACCAGCCACCAGGGAGCCCACTTGCTCAAGGCTTCTTGGGCGCAGCTTCAGGTCATGGTCCTCAAATTTGGCTCAGAATAAACCTCCTTATTTTACAGAGTTTGTCTTCCTTTAAGACAAAGAAAGTACTATTGTATTGGGTCAACTCTTGACCTTCCACATTGATAGAGAGGACCAACGGCCTCGAAAACCAAAAATCATTCTTATAAAACTTAAGGCACTATGATGTATTTGTTGTTGTCGTACATGTACCTTTAATCACATTTGGCATAGTTTAATAATGCAAGGGTCCGTATTACTCAAACATGCTACAAATGAGAGTGATGAAAAGCAGACTAGAAACAGTTTTGATGTATACTTAGCAAAAAATCCTGAAACCATGCTGAGTGGGCCCAGTTCGAACCCATGCTGTCTAACGTTAGCTGTTCCCCCTCTGCTAGTGAGCAGTCTTTTTATTCCTCTTTACTGATTTCCTATTGTGTTTCTTAGGGTGAGTTTTCCAGGCAGGCCTTCTCCACATTCCCAAGCACACAGCTACTGTTCTGTCTTCAAAAACACCCCTAAGAGATATCTCATTTTCTACTTTTCTTAGAAGACTGAGGAGCATGAACTTCTGCATCCTTTCTCCTCTCCACATCAAAATATTTATCACTCTATTTTCCCAACTTTTGTGTAACCTCAAGAAAGATGTACCCTTCTCCCTTTGTTAATCACCTCACCCTTGCTCTTGAACCCAGGCATCATTGGCTTATGGTTTGATATTAGCCCACAGTCCTGCTTTGTTTATTCTGCAAGTTTTTTTTTTCCCCTTTGTGATACTTTTAGATGGGACACACCTTTGACTTTATCTCAGCCCTGACTCTTTTCCACTGTACTACAGTCACTGGCTTCAGTCAGTTACCTGCCAAGACTCTGAAGGTGTCCGGGGCTTCTGACCCCTGCTTTACATCTTCACACCTTTTCACTGGCTCCTTTGCTTCCGTTTACATTCTCACATTCTTCATATTCTAGAAATATAAGTTATCTCTTCCCTTGACCTGGCCATCCCCTGGAACTACTATCTGATTCCAATACTTCTTCGCACCACTCTGTGTCCTCGCTTTGTGACATCCTATTCTAATTCTGTGCAAAGAAAACTCACACATGCACACAAGAATTAGATTCTAAATATTAATAAAATACATTTAGAATTTATACATCAAGAATGGAATTAAATACATGAAGAATGAAATTCCAAAAGTAACAGTAATACACATTCATGAATTATACACCTGACTCTGCCACTTTACCAACTTTGAACAAAGAGTTTAACCCCTGAGACTTACTTTCTGTTTGTTATGCAACTATTAATATCTTCTGTGCCAACTCTACAGGGTTGTTTTAACAAAATAAAGAAACTATAAAGACATTCTATTATTTAATGTCTGCTGTGCACCAGGCTCTGTGTTGAGTGATTTACATACATTATCTCATTTATTTCTCGCAATAACCTAATGAAGAGTATGCCATTATCATCACCACTTTATGAGAATGAAACTGAAATTGAAAGAGTTTGAGTAGTTGAGCTTACACAATTAGAAAGTATAAGTCACATAAAAATATTTGGGTATTTTATTTAAGCCCTGGGTTTGAATACATTCCAAGTATATCAGTCCAGTGTAGAAAAAAATTAACATAGCTACTAGCACATTCTGTCTCCTGAAGTAATCTACCTCTATCTTGGTGTAAACCATAATAGTATCTTAGTATTCTAGAACATGTAGAATTTTTTTATCTAGTCATGTGTCTATGTTCTTACTCACGCACATTGGCCTCATCATTCCTAAGGGTAGACAGATGAAAGAAGACATCTGTTTTATCCCAAAGAACAGCCTCTTGCAGGTACAGTGGGTAAATTACCAACTTTGAAATCAGTGCTCTTGCAATTTGACCAGAGACATAAACTTCCATTTTTCCTTGTTTCTCTTTCAGTAAGGTCTAAGAATTACAACCGATAAGAAAATTGCAGTTATCTGACAATTCTGAATCACCTTAATTATGAACACCAGGAAGGACAGGAAACTTACCAACGAAACTGCTGTGCTCATATAAAGCTGCATTAACTAAAAAGGTCAACTTTGTTTTGCAATTTTCTAATTTTGAAAATATTATCTTCTTTCTGGTTGTCAAAGAAAAAAATAATAATTTGGAAAATATCCACACTGACAGTTACAGAGAGAAGCACAAAAGACTTCCAAATGGAAATGAAATAAGTAACCAAAATATGTGAGTCCTTCAGCTGTTCTCAGCGGCTAAATGATGAAGATTGGCAAGGCAGGTCTGAAGCATAAGCAAAGGGGCTTGATATCAAGAATGCTGGGAAGACCTTCTGCTCTGCTCCCTAAATCTACTCCTATATTTTGTCCTCAGCTAAAAATCTCTCTAAATCAGGATTAAGATTTTCATTCTACAGTGAGAGCCAAGGCTGAAAATGTAAACTCTCCCAGGAGAGGCAACACATAACTTACCTTATTCACACTTAGATAAAAATGACTGATAATAGATCGTTCCCGAAAGCAGATTTTTTAAGAAAATGGAAAGTTTCAAGGACTGCCTTTATATCAGGCTTCTTATTTTCCAGTCTTTCCAAAAAATGATGGATCTCTTCACTTGTGTCCCCAGACTAGCCAAACTTAGTGCTTGGCTACTTTAATAGGAAGCCTCTGAAAACTCCAAACATTAGGTAAAAGGTTGGTTTCACACCAAGATCCTTCTTGCTGCTACTAACTCATATATACTACTCAGATTCTTTGCTTTAATCCTGATCTTTTGCGGTGCAGGCTGTTGTCTGGGTTTGTGACTCTGCAATTAATGCCCAAGTTCTTTCCCTAGGTTCACGCTGCTCTTTAATATCTGTATGATATTAAATATCTCACCACCTGGTTGCCTAGTTTTTTCCCTAGATATTCTCTTCTGGAATTAATCTCCTCCCTGGATTTATTTCAGACTCCTTCCTCCAAACACACCATAAGCTTCATAAGGACATCTCCACATCTGAGCTTGTCCCCTAGTCTAGTTCTCCATTTTGCCTCAGGTATCCAAACAAAAGCTTGACTCATCCACACTGTGTGAAATAGTGATAGGCCCACAATAGAGCAGAGAGGTGGATACGAATCTGAATATTTTCTGCCTTATTTAAAAAGGAGATTAATGGTGATGGGGAACAGGAGCAGGGAAGCAGTACTAGGTAGCAGTTCAGCATGTGGACCCTGGAGTCAATCCTGCTTTTAAATTCAAACTTCTCCCTTTACTAGTTATGTGACATTAGGCAAGTCCTTTAGCTACTCGGTTTTAGCTTTGTCTTGTATAAAATGAAGATAACACTATAATCTACCTTGTAAAGCTATTTTGAAAACATTACATATTAATTTTAAAATTATAATTATAAATTATATAAATATAATTATGATTATAATTGTAGGCAAAGCATGGAAGAACCACATGAGAGTGCTAAATAAACGTAAGCTATTAATATTAAGGAGCTAGGCTGCGGTATGGTTAAGCTCTTTGATTTTGGCTGAGAAGGAAAATAAACTACAATTCCAAGGGATGGTCAAGAAGGTTCTGATGTTGCATCCAGGTTGCTCAGCACACCAATATGTTTAAATTGCAACTGAGAGCACCAAATATTAATATAAAGGGTACCAACTACTGAGGCCAATGCCTCAATGGTTGATTTCAGCACTGTCATTTGCATCTCTTTATGTTTATTGAGCTGTGTTTACCCAGTTGTTAGAGATTTTATTTCCTTTCCATTCCTACCTTCTTTCTTGCATTGTAATGGCATTTTTCCAAGGTGCAGCTTTGCTCTGAAGGCCTAGTAATCTGTGTCTGTTATCGTACCACTTCCCCAGAGTAAAGGATATTTAGTTTTTTGGTTTGTTGTTTTTTTTTTTTTTTTTGACATGCTTGAAGGTAAGATCACATTATCTTTAATAATATTTGGTATGCAAGGGAATTCAATAAGATGTATATTTTGCTTTCAGGGAACAGAAAAGTCAGGTTTCAAAGCCCTCCATGAACCCACATATTTTGGCTGTTGAATTAAGCTCTAAATAGTGATGTTAGCAGGGGGTCAGTGGAGAAGAATGCTCTTCTTTCTCATGCTATCGACATTAGAAAAACAAACACAAATCAGCAGGCTTTCTGGGCCAATGACATTCCCTTTCATCTGGGCAACCTGACACACATGTATCTCCCACAGATTGTCCTCCTGGGGAATGTGAGTGCAGACTCAGCTAATGATTAATATGAAAACATTCTGACCCAAAAGGGCAACGTGTGGGCAAGAACAGTCATGTGACCTTGATACTGTGTTCACTAAAGAAAGAAACAAAGCAGAGCAAACTGGAACAATGACAACTCAGAAGAGAACAAGCTCAGTGTGGTAAAGGGCAAGCCATTCACTGATTCTGAGCATTTAATTCTTTCCTCATACCCAGATACAGCCTCCAAGAATCAAGAAAGCACATTTTGAATGAATACTATGTTAGGAGTTATCAACTTCTAAAAAAGCAGCCAGCCCAGACAGAAAACAGGGATACCCAATTAGAGATGAAGTGTCTCAAATTGATCTAGAAGGTCAGACTCCTATAAAGTATAACTCTAGCTACTATCAGTGATAAATTCTTAAAGCAACTGTGGGTATTAAGCAAAAGACACATGGAGAGATTAGGAGGGGAAGGAAAACAGACTTTGTAATGTTCTTACCAGTAACATGCATTGCAGGAAGAAACCATGTCAGCAGTATTATCTTTTAACATGAAGGACAATGAGATACCTAACAGCTGTTTCACATTTTTAAAGCCATTCCAATCTCAATGAAACATATTATTACTTGGGAAGAATTTGGAAAATAAACCTTCCCCAAACCCTGCTATAATGAGGCAAATACCATTAGAAACAAATTGGCTCCTTGGGGCTTGCTTCCACCTCTTAGAGACAGTAAAAGGCCCTGGAATCACAAACATTGATATCAATGAACTTTTGATCTCAAAACATTATGTGGAAGCTCAGCAGCTACTTTCAAATTTTATTTCCCTTGCTATAACTAACAGAAGAAATACAATTTTTAGAATATCAAAATGCCTTAGTACATAGTGTAGAGTTAGTAGGTGCCAAATTTCTATCTTAAAAATGAAGGTGTTTTTATACCAGAGGCCATAAAAAAAAAAGAGGAGGGCTGAAATTAATACGGATTTCTCTCAATTTTGGTAAAAAACAAGTAACATGAGATCTGCCCTCTTAACAAATCTTTAAGTATACATTAGAATATTGCTAACTATAAGGACGGTGCTGTATAGAAGATCTCTAGAACTTTTTCATCTTGCTTGACTGAAACTATACCCATTGGACGGCAACTCCCTACTTTCTGTTTCTTTATTTTAGATATCTCATGTAAATGGAATCGAGCAGGATTAATCCTTCTGTGACTGGCATATTTCACTTAGCATAATATCCTCAAGGTTCATCCATGCTGTACCATATGACAGGATTTCCTTCTGTTAATACAGAATTTTTTTTTTACTCTCCTGAAACACATCTGAAGTATTTAGATTCTGCATATAAATTTACTTCTGAGAATTTTCCATTCAATACCTGTAAGAGCTAAACATGTTTTTCTCCAATTTGATTATTTCCTATTCAAAGGTAAAATAGCAGCTACCTCTAACTAAAGAGGTTAAGATAAATTGACACATTTTTAAACTTTTTTTTATTTTTTGAGACAAAATCTCACTCTGTCGCTAGGGATAGAGTGTAGTGGCGTCATCATTAGCTCACTGCAACCTCCCACTCGTGGGCTCCAGTGATCCTCCTGCCTCAGCCTCCTGAGCAGCTGGGACTACAGGTGTTCCCCACCATGCCTGGCTAATTTTTTTTTTTTTTTTTTATTTTTAGTTGTCCAGCAGATCTACTTTTATTTTTTATTTGAGACAGAGTCTTCTTCTGTTGCCCGGGCTAGAGTGCCGTGGCGTCAGCCTAGCTCACAGCAACCTCAAACCCCTGGGCTCACGCGATCCTCCTGCCTCAGCCTCCTGAGCAGCTGGGACTACAGGTGTTCCCCACCATGCCTGGCTAATTTTTTTTTTTTTTTTTTTTTTGGTAGAGACAGGGCTCACTCATCCTCAGGCTGATCTCAAACTCAGTGGCCTCAAGGCATCCTACCGCCTCAGCCTTCCAAAGTGCTAAGATTACAGGTGTCAGCCACTTCACCCAGCCATTAAATTCTTAAATAATAGAGAGGCCAATAGAATGTATATTTCCCTTGTAGGAATGTAATGAATGCAATAATCTGGCAATTAGGAGAACAGTTTTTATAAAAATTGGTCTGTTTTTCATTTGATAATGAAAATGCACATGATTATTTGGATTTTTAGAAAAAGAATACAAAGTCCCCAGGAAAATATATGGGGTAGATTAAAGAATACTTTGCAGAAGAAAGATACAGAAAAAGTAGAATCAGTAGGTAAGAATGGTGAGAAATGTAAGTTTTGGCTGACATTTCTAGATGTCACCAATTTGCTCTTCATACTTTTTCCTTACCTCCAACACCAAACTTTTAATCAGGCCAGGAATTTTGAAGGAAAGGAGAAACTTTGTGATCAATGTACTATAGTGATGATTCACTTTATAATATGTTTTGTATTTGTAACATAACTATTATCCAATAATTACTACAATTTGGACTTAACCACCATCCAGTTAAACATTCATTCAAAATCTTCAATGTACAAAACACAGAATTAGGCAGTGTAGAAAGGACAAAAAGGACTGACAAGACAGTTTCTGCTGTTAATATTTCATGGACTAGATACACAACATATTTTCATTCTGTGGCTTGAGAATAATTAGTAAATGCATTAACAGGTGCAAAATTATCCTGAAATGCCTGACTTTCAGCAGATGATGTGTTCCTGAAAATGTAGACCCAAATTAAATTTTCTCAAATTAAATTGCTTTTAGAGAAAAAACAGGAGCTTAATTGAAGCAATACTGTTTTGAAAAGTTTAATAAAGCAGACTTACTCTCTAATTTGTCTTTAATATTAATCCATATATTCACAAATTGGTCTTGCTTCAGATGAGGTAGAAGTATGTGTTAAAAATGGAGTACCTAAGTGTTCGATAGACATAGACACTAGTCAAAGCAAAGTAGGATTACTCCAACAAGATCTTGAAAATATATGATTTTTTGTTGAGATCATGAACAAGGTTGTAAGGGTAGAATAGTTTTTAAAAGACTTCTGCTAGGCCGGGTGTAGTGGCTCAAGCCTGTAATCCTAGCACTCTGGGAGGCGGAGGCAGGAGGATTGCTTAGCTCAGGAGTTCAAGACGAGCCTGAGCAAGAGTGAGACCCTGTCTCTACCAAAAATAGAAAAATTAGCCAGGCGTGGCTAATTTTTCACATGCCTGAAATCCCAGCTACTCAGGAGGCTGAGGCAGGAAGATTGCTTTAGCCCAGGAGTTTGAGGTTGCAGTGAGCTATGATGACGCCATTGCACTCTAGCTGGGGTGAGAGAGCAAGACTGTGCCTCAGAACAAAAAAACAGTTGTGTGTGGCTGATTCTCATGGTTTGCAAGAGGCCAGGAAAGAAGCTGAAATAGTAGGTTAGTCTTCCCTAACTCTGAGGCCAGGAATGTGCAAGACTGGCAACCTACCTGCTTTAAAACCATTAGCCCTAAGGGATAAGCATCATGTCACATTTCAACACCTGTGGGATTCCCATCTTGTAGAGAACTCCAACAAATGCGCCTCAGCCCTACTGAGCTGACAAAGGAAAACAATAAATTGAAAGGACTCAGCCACCAGGGAGAGGAATATCACTCAGACAAGTAGAGTACATGCCCATCAAAAGAAAACCATTGGGTAATTTGCTAACTAAACAGTTGACTGGACACATTTAAGCAGGATAATGTCTATTGAGAACCAAAGTAGGAAACTAGAAACTCAAAAGAACAAATACCTAAAACTTAAAGCAGAAATATGAAGTGAAAGATATCATAGGGGAAAAGGTAAAAGCCTTAGAAGATAAGATCCAGGAGATTTAGTATGCAAATAATGAGTTCCAGAAGGACATCAGGAACAGATGGAAGAGAGACAACAATTGAATAAATAGTAAAGGAATTGTCCCCTGAGCTGATAAATAGCTAAGCTCACAGACTGAAAGGAATCACCAAACTCTAGCCAGAATTGGTGAGATAAGACACACCTATAACATTTCTGAGCTTTAAGGATAAAGAGAAAAATCTAACAAGTTTCCATTTATTCAGCAAATATTTTTTGAACACTTACTGTGTCAATCAATCACTGTTCTAAGCATTGGGGAACAGTTCTTCCTTCATGGTACTTGTATACTCACATCCATTGCCACCCTCTTTTTTTGTGACCCTCTCAGGGAAAAACCTCAATCCTGGATAAATGCCACTCCATCCAAACAGTTGAATGTGGTTAGAGAAAAACATAAGACCATGGTGACAGGTTTTGCTTAAATTCATGACCATCAACGTTGAGTGGATCCCTACTGCTTCCCAATAATTCTTCTACATTTTCCTAATCAATTAAGTTTACATCTCTTTCAGACAACTATTTCACACTTCCAATTTTCTCAAACTTCCAATTCCCTCCCTTTCTTCACTCTCTCAGCTGATCACCTTCTTCCTAATAAGTTAGAAAAATTGAAGCAATCAGTGGATAATTTTCACAGGCTCCCACTATTCTTACATAAGAAATTAATTTGATGCCATGGTGTCTACCAAGCACACTACCAGGCAAACTCTCCAAGAGATCACAGAAAAGAAAAGCACACAGAAAAAAGTAAAAATTTTTCTAGCACATTATCTAGTAAATCAATTTAAAACACACAAAAGAAGCAACAGGGAAAGAAATCTGGCATATCGACACACCTAGGATAGGAGTCACATGGTTGGACAATCCATATTATCCAAATCCTGGGTTATACAATGTTCACATGTCCTGTCTCTGTTGCATCAACTGTCCCCACTGATAGTGTGGTTCTGACAACCAGCAATGAAGTTTGAGAGAGAGAGGAAGGAGCACAAACAGAAGGTATCCATCTGTGGCTTGCCTTAAATAGGAAAGATGCAGAAGTATGCTGGATCAATAGCTGTAGCTCACCGATTAATTTGCTCAACAACCGTGGCTTTATCTTTGTTTCTTGGGCAGAACACATGTAGGACCAGAAAGGAACTATATTGGGTATTACCAATGAATGGCCAATTTAGGGATGACGTAGTTATTAATCCAGATGGAGCATGACAGCATTTTACGCTGTCATCTTTTCATCCCTTTCTACCTAAAAGTGATACTCTTGTTTGACCCATTATACATTCCATTTATTCTCTTTAACAGATCTTTTATCTATAACACATCTTAGATACTTATTACTTCATTTAATAAACCTTATGAATTCCGCCTATGTCTCACAAGCTACATGCCAACTCATCATTTGCCATAACTTATAGACTTCGTTTACATTCTTTAAGTTGACTGTTTTGATATTATCTGATTAACACTGTCAAAAACGGTGAAGAGTATGCAATTCCATGCTACTTGCAAGCTAACCAGTTAGTTTGTCATAGTTTTCTGTGACTTCTGGTCAGATATGAAGAGAGTTTATTTCCACAACAATGGCAGTAGCCAGAGTATCATCGTTTTCATGCCTGAGCCATGAGTGAAGCCTGCACACGTAGTGGGTTGCAGTACAGGAAAGAAAATCCAAACTTAGAGAACCAGAACCTTTTATAAGGAGTTGAAAGCAGACCTATCCTTTACCCTGGAAAAAGACATTATCTTTATTATACCGGAGAGTAAACAAACTTGTCCTTTGCTCTAGAGAGAGTACTCTCTCTTTTTCAAAGACTTACTCTATACAGCCATCCCAAAAAAATGCCTCTGCTCTCAAGATATGCAAAACCAAAAGAGATCTATGGAGAATTATCTCTGAAAAAAACTATTTTTATGACTTTTATTGATACGTTTCATTCTCATCCTCTGTAGTAGAATTGAATATTCCCAAAGAATACATCAACACACGTTATCCTGCGCCTGTGCCCATACAGTCTCCCTTTAATTCCATAAGTAGGTGTGAACATCAATGCTCCTACATAAAGCCAGCAACCCATCCCTTCAATTTTCTATCTACTCAGTGGCTGCACTCCAGAAATTCCATCTCTTTCCTGCATCATCAATTATTTCCAGCCCCAATGGATCATTTCTATCAGCATAACAAAACTACTATATTACTTGGTTAAAAAAAAATAAAACCTCCTCTTGACTTCACATTCCACTTCATGCCTTCCTTACACCAAAACAACTAGAGAGCCCAACAATTCTAAAGTGTATCTCTTAAAGACAGCATATGACTAGATATTGCTCTTTTCGTATCTAGCCAAATAGTCTTTGTCTTTTGATTAGAGTTTAGTCCATTTTTTATTTAATGTAATCATTAGTATGGTAGAATTTACATCTGCCATTTTGGAATTTGTTTTCTAAGTGTCTCATATCTTTTGTTCTTCTATTCCTTCTTTGCTGCCTTGTTAGACAAACTTTTCTGTGAACAGGCAGGTAGTAAATGTTTTAGGCTTTATGCCTTATGGTCTCTGTAGAAACTATTCAACTCTACCAGTATAATATGAAAGCAGTCATAGATAATACACAAATATATGGCCTTGGCTATGTTCCAACAAAACTTTATTCATATAAATAGGTAGTGGACCAGATCTGGTTCATAGCAGTTTGCCAAACTCTATGCTAAATGTTTTTTAGTGTTCTATTTTAAATCATTTCTGTGTGTGTATGTGTGTGTGTGTTACATACACATACTTAATGTTTTGCAGTTTCTTTGCATGACTAGTAATACTCCGGCAAAAATTACATATTTAAATAATATAGCAAATTTATGTATTCTTTTTATTATTTTTCTCAGGTGGTTTGTTTTGTTTTAGTACCTTGCCTGGACTTAAACTGGAAACTCTGTCTCCTCTACTATAGCCACTGATGTCTCTGATTATCTTTTTATTATTTTTTTAATATTTAGTCTAGCTTCCAAGGGTTACCCCTTTATCTACATAGCTTAGTGGTCAGCCAATAATTTGGGCAATTGTTTTATTCAACTATCTTGAGCCTAAAAGGCACCCACCCAATGTCAATCAACCTGTGTATAGGTTCAGTAGCATATTCAAATTTGCAGTCAATTACCAAGTCTCCATTGGCTGTTATTTTTTGTTGGGCTCTCTTGAGACTCCCAAATATCTACAATTTTCCTTTCCACCAGGAATGGGTGAAGAGCTATACTTGCCTTGCTGTCACTCTCTCATTTCTATCATCTTTCCATTGAATTTCTGACTGGCCTGTTGCTTAGCTCAACTACAACAGCCACCTCAGCAAAACTGCAAGTTTCTTTCATATTTCCTAACCTAGTAACACCATTTTTAGTTATAAAACCCATTGGGTTTTTACTACTCGCAATTAAGTCTCCCTTTCTGGCAGCAAATTTTCTAGGTTTGATGAGCAGTCACCAAATGGTAAAATACTATATCAATACTATATTTTGTGCTGACCACAGAAATTGATGAGAAAGTGGGGAGAATGAGAGCTTCCCCAGGCAAGGAGACCATAATATTCTCACTGTTCTTACTCGAAGCTCTTGCAGTTTTTCAAGAATAAACATTTCTCAATTTGTTTTTAGCCTTTGCTCAGTTTCCAGTGCCCTGAAATGTTTGTCTTTGACTATTTTTTCCAGTTTTATACTTGCATTTGTCACCAACCTCTTCACATCTCCATAAACAAAAGTCCCTCTAACATTCTCATCAACAATTTTAATTAGGGATTTTGTCCCCGCTACAACACCAAAATGTGTCAAAGTTAACAATGGTCACCACATTGTTAAATCCAATTTTTAGTTCTAATTTTTCTTGGCCCATATGCATAGTGACATAATTAATCACTCTCTCCTTCTTGAAACACTTTACTTGGTCTCCTGGGCAACAGTCTCTCTTTTTGAAAATCTTCTTACAACACTTGTTATTCCTTATAGGTCTTCTTAGCTGGTTCCTTCTAATCTTTATGACCTTTAAATATTGAAGAACCCGAGGACTCAGTCCTTAGATCTCTCATCTTATCGATCTGCCCTCACTGCCCAGGTGGTCTCACCCTCATGGCTTTAAATAACAGCCAAGACACTGAAGACCCAAAATTTATTTCAACTTTCTCAAACCAGGAAAAATGAGGAAAATAAAAAGGAGGAAGTAGTATAAAATAAATTTTAAAAATAAAGGTAATTGCAGTGAAATCAAACATATCAGTCACTGTATAAAGTGTGAATGGAGTGACTTCTTACATTAAAAGACTGAGATTGGTGGACTGGAATTTTAAAAAAATCTGGCTAATGTGGCTTCTACAGGAAACATTTTTAAAACAAGGTAATAATGAAAGGATGAAAATAAAAGCATGGGCAAGAGGATATCAGGAAAATGCCAAAATAAGCAAAGAATAACATTATTAAAATATAAAGTAAAGTTTAAATTTAAAAGCACCAAGCAGAGTAAAGAGCATGATTATTTAATATAAAAGTGGAATTTACAAAGGGATATTATCATTCATATAGTTCTTTTCACTAGAAAAGATAAATTTATTAAGTAATAGCTTGTTATAAGTTCAAGAAGAAATTCATGAAAATACAATTATGGTAAGAGATATAAATATATCTCTTTCAGAGATGGACATACTGAATAGGCCAACTATATGTTAACAATATATAGTTAGTAACACAGTAGTCCTCCCTCATCTGTGATTTCGACTTCTGTGGTTTTAGTTAGTCGCGGTCAACCATGGTCCTAAAATATTAAATGGAAAATTTCAGAAATAAACAATTCATGTTTTAAATTGCATGCTGCTCTGAGTAACATGAACTCTCACACTACTCCATTGTGTCCCACCCGGGACATAAATCATCCCTTTGTCCAACGTATCCACACTGTATATACTACCCGCCCATTAACCACTTAGTAGCCATCTGGGTTATCAGATGTACTGTCACAGTATCACAATGCTTATCTTCAAGTAACTATTACCTTACTTACTAATGGCCCCAAAGCAAAAGATTAGTGATGCCGGCAATTTGGATATACCAAAGAGAAACCATAAAGTGTTTCCTTTAAGTAGAAAGGTAAAAGTTTATCATAGGAATGTATATATAGAAAAAACAGTACACAGAGGTGTTGGTACTATCCATGGTTTCTCTCTTTTAAGAAAGAGAGAAAGAGAGAGCAAAAACACAATATTAAAATGATAAATGAAGCATCACCACAGATTACAAAAGAAATTAAAATAGTACAATTCTCTCCTAAAGAGAATTCACAAATTCTAAAACAAATTTGAAAATCTAGAGAAAAAAATTGATACAATAAAATACAATTTCTAATAACGACTTAAAAACAATTGAAAAACTTGAATAGACTAAATAAAGAGAGTCAAAATGTGATGTAAGACTACTGTTGTAAAAGGTAGCAGCTAATTGATTCAAAGTTGGGTTTTTTCCCAATCTAATAAGCACATAATTTCAGTTATATGAAATTATTTAAACTATTTCAGATACAGAGGACAAAAATGAAAAGTTTTCCATTTTATGAAAGAAGTATAAGTACAAAGTATAAGTACAAAGACCAGATAAAAATAGTATTAAAAGAAACTATAATATACTATATATAGCCAATTGATGTGTATTCCATAAATGCAAGGAATTCTACATCAGGAAATCCAATAAAAGAGAAAAGCTATATTATTATATCAACAAATGCTAAAAATTTATTTGATAAAATTCAGCAGCCATCTCTAGTAAAATATCTAAATAAAATAGCAATGGAGGAAAATTACTTAAATATAATAAGTACTATCAAAACCCAGACAAATATTATCTCAAATAGACCCTAAACCCAACATAAAATCAATAACTAAGGGATAAAATTTTTAACATTATTTTTTAACATTGTCTTGGATATTCTACCAGGGGCAATAAGGTGAGACAACTAAGTAACTGGTATAAACATTAGTAAGGAGATAAAATGATTGATTATATGATAGTTTACTTGAAAAACTAAATGTACTCTACAGAAAAAAAAAGAAGAGAATTTGATGATTTACCTGAATACTACATCAATATACAAATATTAAGTGATGCTGTTTATCCTCACAGTAAGAACTAAGAAAAGACAAGGGAAAAAAACATTTCATTCATAATAATGAAAAATCTATAAAAATTGAAATAAAAAACAAAGTCAAAGAACCTATATGAAGAAAATTTACAGAAGGATTCAAAAGAAGTTCTGAGTAAATAATATAAAACTATCAGTTAGCCCAAAAATAATCTCTAAAATCAATGCAGTTCCCACTAGAATCCCAACAATGTTGTTTTTTCATAATTGGATGAAATGATTTTAAAATCTATTTTGAAAGGCCAGGCGTGGTGCCTCACATCAGTAATCCTAGCATTCTGGGAGGCTGAGGCGAGAGGATAGTTTGACATCAGACGTTGGAGACCAACCTGAGCAAGAGCAAGACCCCATCTCTACTAAAAACAGAAAAATTAACTGGGCATCATGGTGGACACCTGTAGTCCCAGCTATTTGGGAGGCTCAGGCAGGAAGATCACTTGAGCCCAGGAGTTTGAAGTTGCTGTGAGTTATGATGACACCTTTGCACTCTACCTGGGGCAACAGAGCGAGACTCTGTCTAGAAAAACAAAAAAAGAAGAAGAAATCTATATTGAATATTAAGGGACAAAGTATAGCCAAAAACTTTGGGAAAAAAGATGGTTGAACCTTGCTTCATCAATAAAGCATACTATAAACCCACTTTAATCACATCAATATGGTATTGGTATAGTCATATGCAGATAGATCAATAGAACACAATGGTGAAAAACAATAGATTCCAGTATAAATGATCATTTAAAAATCAGCAAGGGTGATATTTTATAATTTAAATAATCAATCCTTTCCCAATCCTTTGAGAAGGGATTGATTACTTCGTAAATGTCACTGGCATAACTAGTTATCCATCTAAAAGAAAATAAACTTAAATGCCTCATATAAACTAAAGCATTAACAAGCTCTAAATGGATTAAAGATTTAAATGTAAGAAAAGGCATGTAAGAACATATAGGAGTTTACATATAAAATCTGGGACCAGGGGACATAATCAGCTTCTTTTTTTTTTTTTTTGAGACAGAGTCTCTCTCTCTCTCTCTCGCCTGGGCTAGAGTGCTGTGGCATCAGCCTAGCTCACAGCAACCTCAAACTCCTGGGCTCACGTGATCCTCCTGCCTCAGCCTCC
>NW_012148730.1:3930112-3935289 GCF_000956105.1 Propithecus coquereli
GAGAGAGAGAGAGAGAGAGAGAGAGAGAGAGAGAGAGAGAGAGAGAGAGAGAGAGACACACACACACACACACACACACAGCACCTCGCTCTGTCACTAAGACTGGAGTGCAGTGGCACGTGATCACAGCTCACTGCAACCTCCAACTCCCAGGCTCAGCTTCCCCAGTAGCTAGGACTACAGGTACACACCACCACACCCAGCTAATTTTTTTATATTTTGTAGAAATAGAGTCTCCATCTCCTGGCCTGAAGTGATCCTCCTGCCTCAGCCTCCCAAAGTGCTGGGAGTACAGGTGTGAGCCACCGCTCCCAGCTGGGATCCTTCTTAGGTGTCAAGATTCAGCCTGTAACACAACTAGCCTTCCAGTGTTGTGATTCTTGATGGTTCTTAGATCTTTCTGCAGGTCATATATGTATTTTAAGTAAATGTGCACCATCAATACCCTGCCACGCACAGAATAAGCCCGGTGGCACTGAGTCATAGAAAATATTTTTAGAGTGTAACTGTGTCATTCATTGCTTTAACAAACTTATAGTTAGCCCTGATTTTATACCAAATATTATACTAGCTTCTCTGAACATATGATGGGAAAACATAGACATGTTTCCTATCCTCCTGTATCTTAGATTCTAGTGGAGAAAATAGACAATAAATATATATCATTATTGTATGTAAATAAATCTCATAATGCTTTGGCTCTTAGATGTACTTTTTTTTACATTTAATCATCTCTGAGATCCGAGTATCTCTTATGATTGATGGTGTATCGTAACTTGATTGGCAACATTTTTAGATTTGTTTTCAGTGATAAGATAATGGTGCATCTTACAAAGATGACATCTAAAATTCACGAAAACAAGTATTCACAAACTGGGGTATTTATTATGAAAGAAAAAAACGGAAAAATGAGAGACGCTAATGGACCTACTGAGAAGGAATCAGAGAATGTTTTCTTTTATACCTTTTCTTTGCTAAAATTGATCCTCACCAACTTCTGCTACACTCAGAAGTATATTTTCTTATATTCGGAACTTCGAATATAATCCAAGAAAAAGCACCAAACAAGCACCAATATGCTTGTTTCCGAATAGTCCCTTTGAGATTATATGCTACAATACGGCCTGAACTATGGTAGTGGAGGCGGGAATGCAAATAAATGGAACAGTTTGTGAGGTAGTTAGGACATAGAATCAACAGGACAGATTGGATGTGAAACCTGTTCTGGGTTGACTGGTCTGAAACCATGATGACATATGAAAAACAATTGCTGGTGAAGATTTACTAGAATAACAGAAACTAATTTTTGGCCAGGCGCGGTGGCTCATGCCTGTAATCCTAGAGCTCTGGGAGGCTGAGGCAGGAGGATCGCTTCAGCCCAGAAGTTTGAGGTTGCTGTGAGCTAGTCTGACGCCAGGGCACTATAGCCTGGCTAACAGAGTGAGACTCTGTCTCAGGAAAAAAAAAAAACACTAATTTTTCAGGGTAATTTCAAATGGCACACATGTCAAATTACATATTCTCTAAGAACAGAAAAAAAGATTTTTAACTGAATAAACTCATACATCACACAGAATAATGTTATATACAAGGTAGGTATGTTTTAGATATGACATCGAATGAAGCAAAAGTGGCCAATATACCTAAACAATCCATAATTTGGATCTTCTATTTAATCTACATGAGTAGTTAGTACTGATGGTAACTGAAAAGTAATATTTATTTAATATGGCTTTTAACTAGGGAATCTTAAATCCAGTGAGAATTTTTTCTTTAGCCTCAAACAATGGCAGGATGTTATTTTAAATATTTAAAGACAACAAACAATGTATTTTTATGGGTAAAGAAATAGAATTTCTAATATTTATTTCTAATAATAACACCAGAGGAACATTTTTGGAAGTATAAGCATCTACTGGGAAAGGTATTATTGCTATGATGATATAATATCTAAAGTTTTGGAACCAATAAGCAATCCTTTCTAGTTATACAGTGGATACTTTTCAAGATTTCTTAACTCATCTATTATTCCCATGATGCCAGGAAGTGGACAAGATTTTATTCCTAATTTTATAGTTACCAAAGGCATCTGTGATACATCAAAAAGAAACTCACGAGATAGCATCAATACAGGTAATTGAAAATGTTTAGCTTATACATCCATGGGTAGCATAGCACCAAGTTACTGTCAGATATAAAGGAACTTGAATCCTCTAGTTGAGGCTCAATTCCCATATATGTAAAATGAAAAAAAAAAAAAAAACAAAAAACTTGTCCCACGTGCAGTTTTCTTTAGTATGGTTTGAATGCAGTACAGTATGATGAAGCAGAGGGCATTAATACTATTTTCATTTTATATAATATCAAACATTAGCTGTTTAAAAAAAAAAAAGAATTGTAAATGTATTTAATCAGAATGCTTGTCTCTGATTAAATATATCCTTAGCTTTAAGTCCTGGTAGAACCATCATCTTTGCCTAAAAATAAAAACTCTTGAAAATATGCTGATTAAACTTACAACAGACTACCTCCGAGCCATATTTGCTTTTGACTGCAAGCAGAAACAAAGGTGAAATCATGAATTGCACGGTAGATTTCTACCCTGAGCTCCTTTCTAGTGTTTGCTGTACAGGTAAACATTCAATCAGAGAAATTTGACCACATAAATGATATATTCTAAATTACAAGAACCATATTCTTATCCATGTCTTCAACAGACTGTTTCTTTACAGAGAAAAACAGAGTTTACTGTGCTGCAGTATTCATAACTAAAGAACTGATTCACTCTACCATAGTGTAACTTGGGCAGAATAATAAACAAGAACATTATCATTTTGCAGGGCAAGACATGGCCCAATTTAAAAATAGCTCTAAATTATTAAGAAGCACTTGAATAGTATATGTCATTGTCCAAAGTATGCACCACATTACCATGAACAAATTTTAAATGCCTATATTTTAACTGATAAATCAGTGAGCATGTAAGTATAAATTCCTTAGTTTAAGTGTATATGTATTCTAAGTGATGTGCTGTATTCATTTCCTATGTACTGTAATCACTGAATGCAGTTAGCATACCGATTTTGAGTTTTACTCAAGCTGCAGGTAACACTAATTACTGAGCAGGCAGTTTGACATCTGCATTGAATGCATCTGTATGCATAAAATATAATTATCCTTGGAAGTGGAACAATATGTTCTTATTAATGAATGCCAATAGAAACATTTTATATTATTTTAGATGTATTTCAGATGTAGATGTATTTTAGTCCTTACCCAAATAAATGTATTATATTCACAGTTTCCTCTCTAATTTTCTAGGGTAAACCTTGCCTATATTATACAACAGGGTATCAACATATTTCCTAGAGCAAATAATTAAAGAAACCTTGAGATATTTAGGCACAAAATTAAAAGACAAATATCACAGCAAACATAGAATATATATGTAAGTCAAGTTTTAAACAAACCCAGATGTATGTGTTCTCCTTCTTGAATAAGGAAAAACATTTATAGTCTTTCTGTAAAATACATTTGAATTGTTTTCCTTCCCTGCTGACAAAATAGATTAGTCTAGAAGATTTCTGTCCATAAAAGGTTTTGCCCTTTTGACTCAGCAATTTAACTGCTACCAAATTACCCTTTTTACCAACATTCTCCTTGTCAAATTTAGAGAGAAATTTGCATTTCTCATTTTGGTTCTTTCTCACTCTACAGTTCCCCTATCATTTGCTGTTTTCCTAATTCTTTCCTTAAGAAATGGAATACGGTGGTGGAGAGGTTTTCCTTTCCTGTATCTACTCAGCAGCAATTTCTACCTGCAGATAATGTGAAATATGTTTTAAAATAATGCTGATAGGTTCAAATCAGAGAAAGTAGGCAGGCTAGATTCACTGTAATCCAACATCATCTCTGTTGGTCGCATTTTCAGAGGCAGTATCCTGAGCCCATAACTACTTTTAACAATGGGTATGAATAAGACACATCAGGATACTGCAGTAAAATTTAAGCAAAAAGCATGGATCCTTTAACCCTGTGACATGTGTTACATTTAAACTATTCATCTGAGGCATGCCCTTTGGTTGGAAATCGTAAGTACGTGCTAATCAGAAGTACAACCATCTAGCTTTCAAAGCTTTTCTCTTCCACCTGCATATTACTTCCTTATATCCATAAAATGGATTGAAGAGTCAGTACAGCCAAAGTGAGGCATGACATCAAAGCCATGGAGGACCTTAGTACATTGGGGGAAGGTCCTTATACCTCATACTCTGTGTCTACCTTATTGAAGCTTTATTAAAACCACAACTGAGACAGAGCACCTCTGAGGAAGAGACATAGCCATCATTCATCTTAGCATCTCCCATGCCCATTACAGTGTGTGCCACATAGGAGATGCGAAATAAATGATTTATGAATGAATGAATAAATGAGCAATGAATTGCTAATCAGCCCTGCGAGGGTTCTATGTGTCTGAATGAGAATTGGCTAGGGATTTTTTTTTTTTTTCAATCATTTACTGGGAGAATAGTCAAAGGAATGGTTTGAGTACCACTACATCAGATTTATTCTCTGAGTGGACCAATCCTTTGCCTCTCCTGGGGCCTCAGAGGGCACAATTACATCCTAACATCATAGAAATTGCAAGGAGCCAAGGAAAGTAGTGCCTACCAGCTGTAATCTACACAGGTGCCGGGGTATTTACATATGGTGTTGTTCTACAGATCTATTTGTCAGATATCACCAACCCATTCAAAGAAGCACAAATTCAAAGATTAACAGTTAAATCAATGCTTGTATGAGTGAAGGAGAAGAAAATGATAATGTAATGCACCGGATTGGGTGATCTAGCACCATACTGTCCAAAGGCTAAAATCAAACCACCAAACTAATTAAGATGTCTCTTCTCTCTCTTCTACTCCCCCAATGGCTAATCAATGGGCAGATATTCAGTGGCTCTGACTCTACTTTATATTATATAGGTATAGCCATAGACTAAACTGGCCTAGGCAGATTTGAAATGCTCACTTAGCATGTGTTTTCCTTTGGGGACCACAGCTGTGCTTTAAGCTACATTTTTATGGAAAGAAAATATATATTATATTAAGGTGTTCTCTGTTTTCACGTGTCTATAAAAAATCCAGCTTAATGCACACAGATAATATGTATCTAACTTT
>NW_012148730.1:3946524-3947932 GCF_000956105.1 Propithecus coquereli
ACCAGGGTTTTAATAGTTCTTCTCTTGTCTCTAGTTAGTGCATTCTAAAGTCTTCTAAAAAGTCTTAGCAAAAACTGTGCAATCATGTATGCTTTTCCGGTGCTGATTGTTTAGTTTATATAAGTTAGCATGTGTGTAAAAAAGTCTATCCCAGAATTAAAAACTTCCTTGTCTGCCTCCTGTATCAGTCATGTTTTTTTTTGTTTTTTTTTTTTGAGACAGAGTCTCACTCTTGCCCGGGCTAGAGTGCTGTGGCGTCATCCTAGCTCACAGCAACCTCGAGCAATCCTACTGCCTCAGCCTTCCGAGTAGCTGGGACTACAGACATGTGCCACCATGCCCAGCTAATTTTTTTCTATATGATTTTTAGTTGTCCGATTAATTTCTTTCTATTTTTAGTAGAGACGAGGTCTCACTCTTGCTCAGGCTGGTCTCGAACTCCTGAGCTCGAATAATCCACCCGCCTCGGCCTCCCAGAGTGCTAGGATTACAGGCGTGAGCCACCACGCCCGGCCCGTAATCAGCTTCTTAACCCAAACTGGAAACTCAGAAGTTTTAAAAGGAAAAAAAGTAGATATATTAGACCATTCAAAAATTTAATACTATGGAAAAACAGTGATAACGCATATGTATATTTTAGCTATGGAAGAAAAGCTGTTCTTACTGGTTTCTAGTGAAAATATGAATTAATTAATGAAGATGTTCTGGAAAGTATTGCTCATACATTATACTCAATCTAGAAATCACAATTTTAGGGAAAAAACATCAATAGATAAGGAATATATATATTATATACACACACACAAAGTACATATGTATTACAACATTGTTCACAGTGGCAAAAAAAAATGTGAATGCCTTTCAGAAGTGGCCTAGTTGAATAAATTCTGCCACAACTTCAAAATAGAATCTTCTGCAGTCATTAGAAAAGAATGAATCTGTTCTATACCAGCTTTCTTTGAGGAATTTCCATAAGGTAAATTTGAATAAGAAAATAAAACTCAGAAAGTATCTAGCGGTGGGGCCCAGGGATATCTGCATTTTATAATCATCCAACAAAGTCTGAGGATTATCCAAAAATTTTCTGGCTGAAGAACTCCACCTAGTTAAATTCAAATTGACCAAGTCTTACCTATTAATAGTGGTTCTGCATTTGTTAACCCAAGCAAATACATTTTTACTTTCATGCTGCTAGCCTCTTAGAAATCGAGACCAAAATTTCTTTTAGCCTTTAACAACTCCTTACCTCTATGCTAGAATAACCAAATGCCAAAGGTCAGGTGGCACTTTTCCTGGTGTGTTCAGACACAATGTTGAGTAGAATATTCTTGTGTGGCCCCACCATTAGGATCCTTCGTGTGTGTGTGTGTGTGTGTGTGTGTGTGTGTGAGAGAGAGAGAGAGAGAGA
>NW_012148730.1:3958623-3967124 GCF_000956105.1 Propithecus coquereli
TATATTAAGGTGTTCTCTGTTTTCACGTGTCTATAAAAAATCCAGCTTAATGCACACAGATAATATGTATCTAACTTTTCTCTATTAGACTTTGGAAAATGGCACATATTAAATGTTAATTCTTTTCTTTTTTTTTTCCAAATGAGTAATGATCCACAATAAATTCACAACTTTCGTGTTTTGACAGATTAATTACATTTGCAATGTTCTGGTAGCATGATGGCAGGGGTAAAAAGCTTCAAATTAAGCAGTCCTAAAATAATATTATTCTTTAAAAGATGTGTTTTAATGAAACATGATGATTAAAAGTGCTAAGATGCTGAAAACATAGTGAGGGCTACAGAAAGATGAGAGAATTTGTCTCAGAGAAAAAGTTACAGAATAAGAGATTATAGCAGATATTTTGTTAGGGGACTATAAAAACACCAAACTCTGAATGGAAAATTATACATACCTATTGTTTATAGTATTTTCTCAAATGGCTGCCCATTATGCTGGTCAGAAAAGAAAAATAAAGCATTCTTCAATTGCAAATAAGCACACAAAGTTCCCTCTAATTTTCAGGAGAAGTTATATTCTTATTCTCCTGGTTACCATAGATATGACTTCTAGGAATCCAAGAACATATCTTACTAAATCCATTAGTTGTAGAGAAGAGATAGAGTTGTGCTTCTTTTCAATGCCCTTGTCACCAAATCCTAATTGTCTCAATAATAAAACGTTAGATACATAGTTGGAATAGATGACATTTACGGTTCCTTTGATGCCCAGTACTAGATATATCCATGATTCTAATAACAACCAAGTTTTACTTGCTAAGGCTGGAGAAAGGTGAAGCATATACATGGATCTCACCCCTCTTCCTAGAATTTAAGTTGGTCCATAGAGATTAAAAAGAAACTCTACCACAGAGGAGGAATAACTTAAGAAGACCAAATGATATGTATCTTTAAAAGCTTTCCCTTGGTTTCAAGCAAATTCTCCAGTAAGAAAATGTTGCTTAGAAGTATTAAGAGTATGCAACTTCTAATAGGAGAGCAGAGTTCATTGCCATTAAGAGATTTTTGAAGGTGAAAATCAGAGTACTGAATAAAAGAAGATATATTGATTAAGCAACAAAAGGAAAGGGATGGAATCTTGGCAGATCTTAGCAAACACTCAAGTGCTTTAAAAATGCTTTTTGGGGACTGATGGAAATAAATAAGTAAAAATAATCTGTGGAAATGAGAATAATGCATCTTAATGAAAAAGACTTTGAACCAACACAACTTTCACCTTCCAAGAATTTGGCTAAAAGTAGTTCAAAAAGCAGGAAATTGGCATTTTAATATTCTCTTTGAGAAGAAGAAAAGTAAATTATGAAAGTAAAATTAATTTTTTGCTGTGATCTGATAAAAATGTCAAGGGTCATCAGTGTTCATACTTTAGCATATATTGATGCAGTCTCAATTATATATGCTAAATTCTATCCAGAAACAAGTCTACCCTAATCTGAAAGGGAAATCTGCAATGTGACAATACCTGTGTAATATTTTCCTAAGAATCACACTAACTGCAAACAATAATTGAGATATACTTCTATGCATGTGTCTCAGAACTCCAGAAATAAAAGAATGGCGATTATCATCTTTGCTATACTGATTACCTCAAGAATTCTCTTTACCATTTTCATTCTTCTATTAACTCAGGACTTAGGCAAGAGATATCATGATTCCACTCAGTAATATAGGCACGCAGGACAAAGGATCAATGTAAAACCCAACCAATGGCAGGAGACAAGTGCTGGGGGAACTGTTACAGCAATGGAATCTGAATTTGTAGATGCGACCAGCTGAACAGGGGTGTGGCCAAGATACACAGAAGTCTCAATCCCAAATGAGGAAATACTTGAGAACCAAAATAAAAAAGCAGGATCTCAACAAGTAGGCAGAGACTTTGTGGAAGTTATTCCTTAGAATTCTAGGTATAAAGGGAAATATCCAAGATATCTGTCCATATTGAAATCCAGGAGCAGGGAACAAAGATCCATAGGAGGGTCTAATGCTGAGAGATACAGAGAGCTGAAACTTAGGGCCAAAAAAGACCATCCCAGGCACCTCAAGCTCTGGCTTTGATTAGTATCAAAGGAGATGAGGAGAGCAATCAAGGATTCAGTAAAATAGTGAGTAGGTACTCGCTAGCAGGACCCGATGCTATTTGAATATTTTCACCTGAACACTATATAAAAGAATATATCTAGTAGATATTGCCATTTACAGCACATGAGAGCCCAGTTACCAACCTAATGGTTGTAAGTTACCAAAGCCATTGACTTTAACTGTGAACTTCTTCCCTATTTCATCCCCCTGCCTTCCTCCAGAGGTAGTAACTCCATTCACGATGTCATCTTTATTATTCTCTTGGTCATTAAAAGTTTTCTATTTATGTATTCATAAACAGTATATTTTTTTGCTTGCTTTTTAGCTTCATAAAAAATGAAATCACACTACATAGCTTCTTGTGGCTTACATTTCTACTATTTTTCTAAGATTTGTCCATTTTGTGTGTGCGATCCATAATTTGTTATTTTTCAATGCTGTATGATATTCTATTTTTACAATGTACCAAAATGTGTTCATCCATTTACTTATCCATCCTCCTAGCATTATTGTGAACAATGCTGCTATGAACATTTCCTGTATAGTTCTCCTGGTTAACATGTGCAAGAATTCCTCTGACACCTACTGTTGAGTTGGAATTGCTGGGCCATAGCATAGGCAAATGTTTAACTTTACAAAACAATACCTAATCGTTTTCCAAGACATGTATCAAATTTACTTTCCCATCAGTAGCTTCTAAATGTTCCCATTGATCCTCATGCTTGCCAACAATTTGTATGGATAATCCTAATTTTTTCAGGTGTATAAAATGCTATTTCAAGGCTCCCTTTATATTTCTCTGATTAGTAATGAGATAAAAATCTTTACATGTTTTTATTCTCCATATTTGTTTCACCTATTACAAAATACCTGTAGCAATTCGTCCATTAGAGCTATTATTGATTTGCAGCCATTTTTTAAAAAATATATTCTAGATACCAATCACTTTGCTGTTATTTGCATTGTAAATACATTTTCTCAGTTTCGGGCTTGCCAATTCACTCTTAGTAATGAACAGAAGTTCTCATTTTTAATGTAGTCTAATATATCAATCTTATCTCTTATGGTTAGTATTTTTCCATCTTATTTAAAGAAAAGAAAAACATCTTTAGGAAAAAATATACCAGAATATTTTTATTAGCTCATATTTTTTCCTAAAGTTTTATTTTACATAATTTTGCAAGTGAGCCAAGAGGAAGAAGTTGTGATAAAAGGAAATAGGGAAACAACAAATTCTCCTGAGCACTTACCATATTTGACATATTATACAAGGGGCTGAGTCTTTCATTACCTCATTTATATTTACTTCTTTACATGTAATATTTCTGTGAAACCCTCTACTCTCCCACATTTCAGAAACCTACAGTGATGATCATGACCTAGAGTAATCAGAATAGATTTCTTAGATCCCATGTACCCTTGTGTGATAGAAGTGTGCCTAGTATGCTGGTTCTATATAGTGATCACTATCCATATTACCCCGCTGCTAAGCTCTGACTGTCTTAGAAGCATAGGTTTTATAGACAACCTAAACTCCTAGCTCATAGCAACCTCAAACTCCTGGGCTCAAGCGATCCTCCTGCCTCAGCCTCCCAAGTAGCTGGGACTACAGGAATGCGCCACCATGCCCAGCTAATTTTTTCTATATATTTTTAGTTGTCCACATAATTTCTTTCTATTTTTAGTAGAGGCTGGTCTCGAACTCCTGAGCTCAAGCAGTCCTCCCACCTCGGCCTCCCAGAGTGCTAGGATTACAGGCGTAAACCACTAAGCCAGGCCCAAATCATGTATATCTTAATTGACTTTTTGTCTCACTGTTCTAGTAATTATTGATCAAGAAGTGTTAAGATTTCTAACTATAATTATGGATTTGTCTTTTTCTGCCTATACTTGTCAGTTTTTCTTCATGTATTTTGAAGCTCTGTTAAGTGCATATGCACAAAGAATTTTCTGTCTTCTTAATATATTGACACACTTTTATCAACATGAAATACCTTTTTTTCTCTAGTGATATTTGTTTCCTGAGGACTATTTTTTTCTGATATTTTCATATCCATTCCAACTTTGTTATTATTGGAGTTGCATGGTATGTCTTTTTACATTCTTTACTACTATCTTATCTTTGTCTTCAGACTATTTATTACTTTTTGTAGTTCTGACTTTCCAGCTGGTATCACTCCTTTCTTGTAGTTCAGGTCAACTTTATTTATTTGAAAATGACCTTTAATTGACCTTCATTTTTGAGGGATGTTTTCACTGGATATCAAATTCTAGATCAATAGGATTTTTTTTCCAAAAGTTTAAATATGTCAGTCCATTGTCTTCTGCCTTGTATTGTTTCTGATGAGAAGTCAACATTCTTATTGTTATGTAATGTATCTGTTTTCTATATATTTGATTTCAAGTAACTTTATTATGATGTCCCTAGGTATGGTTTTCTTTGTGCTTATCCTGCTTGATGTTTATTTAGACTCTCGGATATGTGGATTTATATTTTTCATACATTTTGGAAAATTTTTGTCCACTATTTCTTAAAACAGTTTTTTCTATCCTAATCTTTTCTCTCTCATTCAGGGAAACCCATTGCATGTATATTTTACTGATATTGTCACTTAGGTCACTGAGACTGTTTATTTTTTTCAGTCTTTCTTTCTTTCTGAGTTTTAATTTGTATAGTTTTGTTGTCCTGTCTTCAAGTTTATTGATCTTTTCTTTGTTAGTGGTGAATCTGCTGTTAATCATATCCATTGATTTTTTGTTTTTAATTTCAGTTTTGTGCTTTCCATATATCAAATTTCCATTTGGTTCTGTTTTAATGGCTTCCTTTTGTCTACTGAAATTTCTCCATCTGTTTACATATTATGTTCATCTTTTTCTTCAAATACTCAAACTCATTTATAATAGCTCTTGTAAGCTTTTTAAACTGATTTTCTGCTAATTCTAACATCTGTCTCATTTCTGTATCATTTAATTTTGTTTTTTTTCCTCCGGATTTTGGGTCACATTTTTATGTTTCCTCACATATCTAGTATTTTTTAATTACATTTTGGACATTCTAAATGCTATACTTTTAGATTTCTTTTGTTATATTCCTTTAAGGCATATTGAATTTTGTTTTGGTAGGCAATTAGTTTATTGTGCATCAGCTTGTTTTTTTGTTTTTTTTTTTTTTTTGAGGCTTGTTTTTAAGCTTTATTGGGGTAGGTCTAATGTAGTTCTTGTTCTAGAGTTGAAGTAGCCTTGCACCTTAGGTGTGTCCTTTTTTAAGTCTTATGTGAACATCACTGGTATTCAGCAACGTTTCTCCTGCCTGGTTGGTTAGAATTTGAATGACGACTAGCACTTTGCAAACTCGAATCTCCATTCAGTTCATGCATCCTCAATAGTTGTTTTCTGCCTCGTATACATACAGCTTAGTATTTGTCTAAAGAGGCATTGGGAACTTTCTACAAATTTCTGGAGCCTCTTCACTGCATAGTTCCCTTTTGTCTGTTATTCTGCTCCCCAAATTTCAATCACTTACACAGCACCTGACTCTGAAATCTATCTCTTCAGCTCAGCAAGACTGCCATACTCTGTGCTCCACTTCCCTGTGATGCAATCTGGAAAGTAGTTCTTGGCAGAAAGCCAGGGGAGTAATTGGGCTCACCTCCTGTGTGTCTCTTCTGTCAGCAATTGTAACCTATGCTGCCTATTGTGTACTATCTGAAAATTGTTGTTTCATATGTTTTGTCAAGTTTTATAGTTATTTACACCGGGGGGGGGGGGCGCTAGTCTAGCACGAAGTACTCCATCATGGCTAGAAGTGGAATTATAGTCACACCGATTTTTTATTTTGAACGACTTTAAAACCTACAAAGAAGTTGAATGAAGAGCATACATACACTTAACTTACATTCACTAATTATCTTGCCAAATTGCTTTATCTGTCTAGCATATATAATTATTATCTATTATTTTGGTGAACCATCCGAAATAAAGTTTTAGATAGTACGAAACTTCACCTCTAGATTTCACTATGTATCTCCTGAGAACAAGGAAATTATCTTAAACAATCACAAACCAGTATCCAAGAAATCTAATATGATTCAAGAAATATTTATTCTTTTTTTTTTTTTTGAGACAGAGTCTCACTGTGTTGCCTGGGCTAGAGTGCCGTGGCGTCAGCCTAGCTCACAGCAACCTCGAACTCCTGGGCTCAAGCGATCCTACTGCCTCAGCCTCCCGAGTAGCTGGGACTACAGGCATGTGCCACCATGCCCAGCTAATTTTTTCTATATATTTTTAGTTGTTCACATAATTTCTATTTTTTTTTAGTAGAGACGGGGTCTCACTCTTGCTTAGGCTGGTCTGGAACTCCTGAGCTCAAACAGTCCTCCTGCCTCGGCCTCCCAGAGTGCTAGGATTACAGGCGTGAGCCACGGCGCCCGGCCGCATGCTTTCTTGATTACACTCGTTTTGTAGGATATACTCAAGTCATATTGTGTAAGATCTCCACCTTTATTTATTTTTTCAGAATTCCTTGGATATTCTAGGCCCCTTACATTTCTGTATAAATTTAGAATCAGCTTGTCAATTTCTACAAAATATCCTGTTGTGACTATGGTTCGTATTGCTTTGAATTTATAGATCCATAGGGAGAACTGGCATCTTAAGGACTCGATTCTTCCAATTCCCATTTATTTGGGTCCTTTCTCATGTCTTCACAATGTTTTGTAGCTTTCAGGTTAGAGGTCTTGTGATCTTTTGTTAAATTCATTCCTATCTGCTCAATATTTTTGTAGCTATTGTAACAACATTTAAAATTTTTCATTTTCCAATTATTATCTGCTTGTATAATGACAGTATTTTTGAGCTATTACTTTATATTATATCTATGACCTCACCCTTGCTGCCTGGAAAATAGTCTCAACCCATCCCTGCTGCAAATGGGAAACTTTCAAACACACATGAAAATCTGCTCAGTCTGCACATTTTTTCCCCTAAATCACCATAACTCCCATGACCACAGCTTGATGGCAGCTGATGCCATCATCAGCATCTGTATAATTCTATATCACTTAGTAGTGAATAAAAGTGTTGAACCACTGATGCTCTAAAACTGAATGGGGCAAACTAGATTCTCTGTCACTTGGAAGATTATGTGATCATGGTCTTCAAACCCACAGATCCTAAATCAAAACCATAAAGTGTATATGTGTGTGTGTTTAGAAATTTATAATTGTGCTTGTTAGTGAAAATAGTATGATTTTTACTTTATATGTGACTAACTGGTCATAGGGACAATATTATGCTACAGCAATAATGAAGTAAGAAATGGGGAATAGATGGACTTTGTGTATTACCACTTGACTAATCACAGAAAGAAAGAGGTGGAGATAAACTTTTTTATTCTTTTTGTATCCTGACATTTTTGTTAGAAATATTATATAGAGCTCAAGTATTCAAAAAATTAGAAAAGAGCAGAGTTGCTCTAAGTAGAAATTTTAGAACCTATGCATTCCTGTGTGACCTCTTTTATTATGCAGGGCTCAGAGAAAAAGTTGGGAAAACACTCATCTATTCAAATCACCCTATTTTAAAGAAGTATGGACAATAATATGGGTCCTTAGAGCTATCCCAGCTGCTTACAAAAATTTTTGTGTCTCAGCAAGTCACTTAACTTTCTCTTGGTATTAGTTGCTCATCAGTTAATTAGGAGACATGATATCTGTTGTATATACCATCGAGCTACTGCAGGGATCACATGAGATGATGCCTTTTTTTTTTTTTGAAATGGAGTCTTGCTTTGTCACCCTGGCTAGAGTGCAGTGTGGCATCATCATAGCTAACTGCAACCTCAATCTCCTGGGCTCAAATGATCCTCCTGCCTCAGCCTCCTGAGTAGCTGGTACTATAGGTATGCATACCACCAAGCCCAGCTGATTTTTCTATGTTTGATAGAGATGGGCCTCGCTCTTGCTCAGGCTGGTCTTGAACTCCTAAGCTCAAGCAATCCCCCTACCTTGACCTCCCAGAGTGCTAGGATACAGGCATGAGCCACCAGTCCCAGAGAGATGATGCATTTTGAAAGGCATTTAGAAACTGTAAAGAATTCTTGAAATGTAAAATCATATTATCAGTATTATTAAAATTGCTTCTCCATTTCAGGCACATTTCAGTGATTAAAAAAATACAACTTGTAAAATAAAATAAACTGGATATATCTTAAAGAAACTGCCATCTGCCGGGCGCGGTGGTTCACGCCTGTAATCCTAGCTCTCTGGGAGGCCGAGGCGGGCGGATTGTTTGAGCTCAGGAGTTCGAAACCAGCCTGAGCAAGAGCGAGACCCCCGTCTCCACTAAAAATAGAAAGAAATTAAT
>NW_012148730.1:3967174-3969689 GCF_000956105.1 Propithecus coquereli
CTTGAGCCCAGGAATTTGAGGTTGCTGTGAGCTAGGCTGACGCCACGGCACTCTAGCCCGGGCAACACAGTGAGACTCTGTCTCAAAAAAATAAACAAATAAATAAAATAAAATAGCCCTCCTTGCCTTTTTGTCTTTTATAAAATTGACATTTTTAAAGAGTCCAGGTCACGTATGTCAAATTGTCCCCCTATGAGTAGATCAAAGTTAAACATATTTGGCAAAGAAAATCCACAGTGTTGTATACTTTCCATTTGCATCGTATCAAGAGCATATATTCTCAGTTCATTTCTTTCTAAGTGATGCTAAGTTTGATCACTTGTTTAATGTTGTTTATGCTAGATTTCTCCACTGTAAGCTATCTTTTCCCTTTTATCATCAATATGTAATCTGTAGGGTGATATTTTGAAGCCATGTGATTGTCCTGTTCTCCAATATCCTTTCACACAATGGTTTTGTTATCCATTGATAATCATCACCTGGATCAGTTATTACATTGGGAGTTGCAAAATGATGATTTTCATAATTCTATCATTCCTTCTACATTTATGATTTGACATTGTTTTTTAATGAATAATCTCACATTATCTTTATCTAAGATACAAACATTTTTGAAATCTAACTAAATGATAAACTCAGAAAAAAATCCTTAGTAACTACTGTGCATTTTATTAGTGTCAGTGATCCAGCATGACTCCCACCATTTTAGGGATTTAAATTGAGCTCCCTAATCAGGCACATTACTTTATAGAAGTGCTATAGAATATGACTTCATCCCAGAAAGTTCCCTCATTTTTTTTTCCCAACCAATCCAATCCCATCTGCTATTGCAACTGCTGTTCTGGTTTTCTTTTCACCATAAAATAGTTTTTCCTGTTGTTGGATTTCACATGAATGGAATCATTATCATATGTAATCGTTTGTTAAAGGCTTATTTCACTAATATATTTTTAAGATTTATCCATATTGCACATATCAATAGTTCTTTACCATTGCTAAGTAGTATTTCTTTGTATGTGCACACCACAGTTCATTAATTTTCTTATTAACAGCTTGGTTCTTTCCAGTTTTCTTCTGGTATGAATAAAGCTTCTATAAACATTGTGGTCAACAGACTCTAGGGTGGTTCCCCCATGGTCCTCACCACGTGATGTTCATGTGCTTGTATAATCCCCTCACCTTTAGTGTAGGGAATACCTGTGATTTGATTCTAACCAACAGAATATAAAAAAGGTAATATATGTCATGCCCATAATTTTATTATATAAATCCCTATCTTTCTAGAGACTCTCCCTAGCCAGATAGGAAGAAGTAAGCAGCCATGTTGAGAAGACCACATGGCAAGGAGATAAAGGAAACCTTAAGCCAACACTAAGCCAGAAGCTGGGACCCTTAGCACCACAACCACAAGGAAATTCATTCTGCCAGCAACTTAATTGAGCTTTGAAATGGATTCTTCCACTGTTGAGCCTCAAAGTGAAAATGCATCCCAGCTGACACTTTGGCTGCAGTACTGTAAGATCCTAAGCCAAGGACCCAGCTAAGATATTCTTGGGTTCTTGACCCACAAAAACTGCCAGATAATAAATATTTATTGTTTTAGCTGTTTAAGTAGGTGGTAATTTGTTATACAGCATTAGATATTTTATATAACCATTTTTGTACTAGTAAATTTGTGAACATATATTTTCATTTCTCTTGGGTAAATTCATAGGCTTGGAATTGGTGATTCATCAGGAAGGTTTATGTTTAGTTTTGTGAGAAATTCCAGTACTTTTTTAAATGTTTTATTAACATTTTTACATTCTCACCAACAATGCAGGAGACTTGCAATGACTGTGTATGCTTGTCAACATTTGATGTTATCAGCCTTTTTAATTTTAGTAACTCTGTTAAATGTATAATGGTGTTTCATTTTGGCTTTAATTTGTATTTTCTTGATGGCTAATGGCATTGAACACCTATTCATGTACTTACTGGCCATTCGTATATATCTTTTGTAGTGTCTATTCAGACTATAATATTAACCAATTTTTAATGTGGTTATTGGTCTTTTTATTATTGACTTGTAGGATTTTTTAAAAAAAATATATTCTGAATACCAGTCTTTTCTGTTTTGCAATTACGTTCTTCTGGTCTTTGGCTTGCCTATTGATGTTCTTAAATGAGTATTTCGATGAGAAATTTAAAATTGTCATGGTATAGTATATAATTTTTTTTCTTTTATGGTTTTTACATTCTGCATTCCAAGTTGCCAAGGTATTTTTTCTCTTTTCATTCTATCCTTTATTGCTTTAGTGTTTCTGTTTAGGTACATGATCCAGCTCAAAAAAGTTTTATGTATAATGTAAAGTTTAGATCAAACTTGTACCCCAATATGGATATTCAGTTATTCTAGCATAGACTTTTAAAAGACTTTCTTCTATAATTGGATTGCTTTGTCACCTTTGTCAAACATCAAATAATCATGTAAGTCTGGGTTTATTTCTGGGTCCCCCATTCTGTTTCTTTGGTT
>NW_012148730.1:3972123-3983330 GCF_000956105.1 Propithecus coquereli
AGGAGTTTGAGGTTGCTGTGAGCTAGGCTGATGCCACGGCACTCTAGCCCGGGCAACAGAGTGAGACTCTGTCTCAAAAAAAAAAAAAAAAAGAAAAGAAAAAAGAAACTGCCATCTTATCTATAGTCTTAGTGGATTTCATCACATGTTTTATTACCTGTGGAAGGTAAATGATGTCTGTGTGACCTCATGCAGATCACCTACAAACCAAGGGACCAGACAAATTATTACAAATATACAGGGTACCAGATCTCAAAACAATGTAGCGTTGCAATGACAGTGAACAGCAGGAGAAAAGGTGGATTATTTTGAAACATGGCCAATGGTTCACAACTGACAGTTTCCAACAGGCCCAAATCCTATAAAACATCAACCACATCTTGTAACTGAAGGATGGTCTTCTCTTTCAGTCACTCTGAAGAAGCTGCCACTTAATGTCCATTTTATAGGCGTGAATTTGACTACTGTATTCTTTGCTATGGATGGCAGCTATGCCGGCATTATAAACCAGCTATAGACATTTGTATTGACAGTTACCAAACTGAAACATAAACGATCCTTCAGATGGCCTTTTGGTACCAGAACTAAATAGGTACAATGACCTGACCTACAGTTTGTTTGTGAATTCACAAGTATCTCAAAGTTGAGGTTATTTTGGAATCAATAGAAGGGTAAGTTTATTAAGATGATTTGGTTAATAATAATCAGCAAGCACAAAATCACATCCTTAGCTTTCAAAATTTTCTGCTCCTAGACCAAATGGGCATTTGAAAAGAAATGAAAAAGAGACATGTTAGCTTCTTTGGAAAGAAGGCAATTATTTCATCTTCTAAGTTTATATTCAGAGCACATCCGTAGCAAATATAATTTAAGTTCACATCGTAAATATTCTGTAAGAAATGTTCACCAGTTCCCAGAATTTGAAGTCACCTCTTTGGACAGCAGACCATTCTGAGATACGCTATCACCTTTATCTGGGAGATAATTATCACAGCATATTTATTGTAGTGCTCTTTATTTTATTTATTTATTAAATATTGATAATTGTTTTAAAACTTAGAATATTTATTAAATATCTGTAAAGATATGTTTTAAAACAGAGTATTTATTTATTAAATATCTGTAAAGAACATTGCAGTACTCCTCTGAATTACATAGAAAGAGATTGTTTTTATTTTTCTGCCATCTAAACATTTACTTGTCTAACCAAACATCTGGAGCTCAGGGGGTGTGAGGAACTTGCTTATTTGATGCAGTGCTTCTGCACTGGCTTTGGAAAGATCAAGGCACTGTGTCCATGTACTGATAAAGCTCCTAGAAAAATCTAAAGTGTTTTGTTGTTGCTGTTATTCTGGATTACCACGTGGTCCTTTTTCCTCTCCTTACACATACGAATTAGTTTAGCATACTTTACAAACCATGGCAGGCACATTTTTTTTTCTTTTTTTTTTTTTTTTTTTTACATATATAGCCCCTGCCCTGCATAAAAGTGTTTAGGTTGGGCCAGGTGCAGCTGCTCACGCCTGTAATCCTAGCATTCCGGGAGGCTGAGGTGGGTGGATCGTTTGAGCTCTGGAGTTCGAGACCAGCCTGAGCAAGAGCGAGACCCCGTCTCTACTAAAAATAGAAAGAAATTAACCAGACAACTAAAAACATATAGAAAAAATTAGCCGGGCATGGTGGCGCATGCCTGTAGTCCCAGCTACTCGGGAGGCTGAGGCAGGAGGATCACCTGAGCCCAGGAGTTTGAGGTTGCTGTGAGCTAGGCTGACGCCACGGCACTCACTCTAGCCCGGGCAACACAGTGAGACTCTGTCTCAAAAAAAAAAAAAAAAAAAAATAGTCAATCAATACAAATTAAAACCATGATGGAATTCCACTACATACTCACCAAGACAGCTATTATTTAAAAGATTGACAATACCGAATGTTAACAAACATGTGGAACAACTGACACTGCTGGTGGGTATATAAAATATTAGACCACTATGAAAATAGTTTAGTAGTTTCTTATAAAGTTTTTTATAAAGAGCATATACCCTCTGCCATGGTCTGAAAGTATCACCCAAAATTCTTATGTTGAAACTTAATTGCCAATGTTATAGTATTAAGAGGTGGAGCCTTCAGGAGGTAATTAAGTTATGAGGGTAAAGCCCTCAGGAACCAGATTAGAGACCTTATAAAAGTGCTAGAGCGAATTAGCATTTGTCCTGTTTTGCCCTTTCCATGCCTCCCACCCAGTGAGGACACAGCGATCATCCTCTCTAGAGGAAGAAGCAACAAGGCACCATCTTAGAAGCAGAGAGCAGCCTTCATCAGACACCGAATCTGCAGGCACCTTGATCTTGGACTTCCTGGCTTCCAGAACTGAGAGAAATACATTTCTATTGCTTATAAATTACCCAGTCTGTGGTATTTTGTTATAGTAGCACAAACAGACTACGACAGCCTCCTTATGACCCAGTTTCACACCAAGAAATTTACCCAAGAGAAATGAAAATATATCCACAAAAAGTCTCACATAAGAAAATGTATAGCAGATTTAGTCGACATAGGCAAAAACTAGAAACCACCTAAAGGTCCGTCAACAGGAGAATAAACTGCAATATAGTAATACAATGAAATTCTACTCAGTAATAAAAAGGAATAAATTATCGATATATGCAACAACATGCACAAATCTCAAAATTATGCTTATCAAAAGAAATCAGTCACAAAAGAGTTCATGCTATATGATTCTATTTACATGATGTTCTAGAACAGGCAAAGCTAATCTATGATGAAACAAATCAGAACAATGATTAATTCGGTAGGGGGGGCTTCAGGATTGACTGGGACAAGGTGTAAGAAAACTTTTTGGGGATGTTGGAAATATTCCATATATATGCGTGTATGGGTTATAGCAGGCATTTGTTGAAAGTGATCTGCACATTTAAGACTTGTGTCTTCCACTCTGTGTAAATTAGAGCTCAATAGAAAAAATCTGGAGCACAAAAATAAGAAAAAGGGCTGATAGTAGGTGTGAAGAATACAAATGAATTAAATTAAATGAATAGTATTTGAAACCTCTCTACTTGTTCTTAAAGTTAGATCACACATTTTTAACACTATCAGAGGTATTTCCCTCTTTAGTGTTAGAACTGAGAGAAGCTTCAGAACTTTAAACTCAATTTTGTGCTAAAATCTTCATTTCAAACAATGCATCTGGGGAAACAACATTTGCCCATAAGTAAAACATGGAAGAAGTGATAAAATATCCACAAGACATTTATTTTAAAAATGAGAGCTTCTCAGTTTCTAATGAGGGCCCTAAAATTTTTCAGCTTTACATAACTTGTTCAATGTAGCTTAGGCTGGCTGATGCACCTTTCTAAGGTTAGTAATCCCCGGCTGAAAATAAATATGATGCCCTTATTAAACATACTTTTTGTTAGTTAATGACACCTGTAAAGATGACAACTCAAAATGTAAGAATGAATACTCCTTCACAAAGAATAAATGAAACCCGAAGTCGGGACTCACAAAATGTTTCTAAGAATAAGTTGAAAACTTCGAGGCACTTTGAACCATGATAATATCCCAGATAATTTCTATTACAGTCATTGCACCAAACATCTCCAAAACAAATAATTTATAATTCTGAAGCGTTGAGTCAGATTTCTTCTTACTAATTTTGCTTATGTTCCAAAGTCCTGTTTGATTTCAAGCAAAAATAGTAAGCATGTCTATGATACACACCATGTCATCAAAGACAAAAATATATTGTGGGCCACCTTCATAACAATCAGTTTCTTAAAGGATATGGAACAGCTGTCAATCACCAGCATCTACAAATCTAATTGATAATTTGTGATGCTCAATTAAAAACATGGGACTTTCATCCAACACTTTTAATGAGAAACACTTTTTATAGAACGTGCTTTAACAATTTGAAAAAGGAGGAAAAGAAAAAGCCTTAAATGGTAAATCTCCGCTTTCTTCACAGGGCCTACCTGATTTGTGATTTCCCTGTTTTCCTCAAGAGCTTAATTGAACTGCATTGTTTTGAGTTTTCACTTTCAATTAACATCCTCTCCTAAGTGTGAACTCACACAGCCTCGTTTGGCGGTTTCATACTTAACAAGAAAGTTTGTGCATGTCTATTTCAAAATAATTTAAATGAAAATGCTGTAGGTATCAAGTTACAGCTGAAAGAAATGAGTAGCAAACTGTGCTTAAGTTTACTGCTATTAGAATAGAGCACCTGAATTTAATTTGGCTAAAATAATCCATCTATCTCCCTGCTATTTAGAAATGTGTTTACTGTTTTGGTTCTAGGGAATATAAAATAGGGTACACTAAAAAAAATAAGCCTACTGTATCTTAAAATACCATTAGAAAGACAATTTCTTCTGTGAAAATATGGACTTGTTCCAGCAGGGTATTTCATCTTAGCTTACCCTACACTGGATGCTATACAACAAGACAATAAGACATCACATTTTCTATAAGCAGATTGTTATTGGTAAAAATGAGCTCTCCTTAGTTCTGGGAAACGTTGGACAGAGGCAGTTTCACCACACAGCTGCACTTTATAAATAAGAAAAATATTTAATAGGGCCATTCACCAGTTAGAGGATCACAAAATCCTTCAAAGGCCACTAGTTTTATTTTACAAATGTAAAATAAATGTCTGGACCTTGTCATTTACACTCACCAGGATCAAACGCACATAATCACATAGCTTTGAAGCCTGACATGAAATTCTGAATCTCTTATCCTTTCATTGATAGCGTGAGAATCTACTCCCACAGTGGTATTTGGTTCCGTGTATACCTTCTGATGATTTAGCATTATGGCTCAAGTTGAGCTGGAAGGTAGGTTACATTGTTGAAATATTCCATAAGTGACAGGCAAAGATCAGGTTAATTCGAGTCATACTTTAAGTGACTGATACTTCAGAACAGTATAAATGAAGAATAGGTATTAATGAGGTCAAGTGAAACAATTTTTCTACGTTTTTCATTTTTAGCATGCCAGTATTAAAAATGGTGCAAAGTGGCATTTAATTGCCTTAAAATCTTCACACTTATGCAATCTGAGATTCTAGAAAATTCTTACTTATATCTTGACCCCATTTTAAAAAGTACTATTCTCCCTGGAGCTGTATAGGGATAGATTGGCATTATCAGAATCCAAAACTAAGGAAAACTTAAAGAATAGTAGATCAGCAAAATTGAAAGGAATCATTGTATATGGATTATGTTTTCTCCCGGAGTGAATATATCAACACATGCTACCTTCTACAATACTAAGACTTAAGAGCTACAAGACTAATATAATAAGAAAACAGTCCATTTCTTGGCAAAAAAAAAAAATTTAGTAAATGCCAATTTGCAAACTGCGAAAAGATGACACACATTCATTTATTCTTTTCATATTCTGTAACTTTACAATCTTCCACTCAGCACTTCCCAAAACCCCAGGGATAGCTCACAATATCATCCTATCAAGATCAAGAATGAAAATAATGCTTTGGCTCAAAGACATAATACCTTACATAAAGCATTCCCTCCAAAATAACAGGGACTGATTTTATCTGTTGATATGGTGATCAGACTGCTACACAATTCTCTATTTCTATTTTGGCATTTTAAGAAGAGGATATTCAAACATTTTAAAAACAGAAATGAAGCTTTTAATCCATAAAATTGTGTTTGAGTAGTATCTTTCTTCAATAACTGAACTTAAAAAGTAGAAAACTAAATAACAAGGAATGGCTGAGACTTGCCACTGGAAGAATTAGAAGTAAATGCTTAAGAAAAAATGAGTTGTGTCAAGGGACTGATCCATGCTGCCTCACAGAGAGGCCATAGACTGAAAAGCATGCAGTGAAGCTTCCAGAAAAAAAAATCATCCTAATCCTGCAGTCTTCACCCCTATGTGGCCAAAGTTGCTTTGGAAATGACAAGGAGAGATTGCACAATATGAATCCCTGTCAGAGAGCTGTGGTGATAATATTTTGGGTCAAGCCAGCACACTCAATATGCCTCCTATCAAAATGGCACAGTGGCTACGAGGTGCCCAATAAAACTGAAAACCTGGAGCTGTGATGAGGAAAACCCTGCAGATTAATAAACAATTCACCTGTTCTTTGTGTTTTCCAGAGTAGAGGAGTTATGTCTCAGAGAGCCGAGCAAGAGCCCATACCCAAGAACAATGAGGAAGGAAAAAATGAAAGAGAAGGAACAGAATCAAAAAATAAGCCAGAGAGATTTTACCAGAGAGTCAGTGAGGACAAGTAGAAATATATGTTACTTTTCTAGTCTTGTCATCAGCAGCAGCAGTAATCCCCACAGTCCCCCAAGTTTGTGTTAAAGCTTCAAAGGAGGATACTAAATCCGTTCCCAAGTTTTCTTAAAGCTTTGTCAGTGACAACAAACCATAGGGTATTTTCTTACACAGTTTGGGTAAAGAAATTTAGCAATATTTTATCTATTAAGAATTTCTGAAAAATCTATGGTGCTAGAATATTTCTGTGGGTTTGGAGAATCCATTCAGTGATTGCATATTCTGCAAATAAAGGGTATTAAAGTTTAGTTTGTCCCTGTACCTTGATAAATCAGTGCCAGATTAGAATGCATGAAATGATTCTGTTTTGTTTCTGCCAAATGATGAGCTAAATATTTGTTAAGATCTTCTCTCCCACAAACTCTATTAGGATTACTTTCTGCTGCATTTGATTATGTTGGTGCTCATAATCATTCTACAAATCAGTAAAGAATCCTCAGTTGCTCGGCTCAGAAAAAGCAGCACACTCGATTTTGATCCTAGACTGCCCACTTAAATCGTTTCCTTTTGCAGCAATCCATCCTGCAGTGGGGAAAACGGTGAAATTGTAAAAAGAAACTGTTTGATTTCTGTCCTTCAATTTTTACACAATTTTTTTGTTCAAAAGTGATGTTCAGAATTTGTTCTCAAGGGATGTCAAATTGTCAGAATTATCTTTCCGCTGGTTTCCTTCACATAGGAGTTTGCTTTGTCTAAGAAGCTCTCTTTGGTGTCAACATAACACTTTTGATGTATGCAGTAGCTATTGTTGCTTTCCCCACTTTTGACCAAGAATACCATGTTTGCTGCATGTAGTATTCAGACAACTGTTTATAATATTTTTAAAAGATTACTCTGTACATGTTCCTTTGCACTTTACTTTGCTTGAATGAATTTCTTTTTTTTTTTTTTTTGAGACAGTCTCACTGTGTTGCCCAGGCTAGATTGCCCTGGCGTCAGCCTAGCTCACAGCAACCTCAAATTCCTGGGCTCAAGCAATCCTCCTGCCTCAGCCTCCCGAGTAGCTGGGACTACAGGCATGTGCCACCACGCCCGGCTAATTTTTTCTATATATTTTTAGTTGTCTGATTAATTTCTTTCTATTTTTAGTAGAGACGAGGTCTCGCTCTTGCTCAGGCTGGTTTCGAACTCCTGAGCTCAAACGATCTGCCCGCCTCGGCCTCCCAGAGTGCTAGGATTACAGGCGTGAGCCACCGCGCCCGGCCTTGAATGAATTTCTTAACCCATGTTGATTTCTACTTTTGTATTTTCCCCTACTTATGCTTAATATATGAATTATTTTTTTTAGAAGATAGCATATTCTATTAAATTAACTGACGACAATCAGGGGATTTACTCCAGTAAAATCTCAAAATTAGAGATAGATTTATTCATTCATGAAGTTTTATTGGATTTTGTGCTATACATACTACTAGAGATAAAAATAAAAAAATAAATAAGGTGTCAGACTTGCCTGATGAAGCTCTTGTTCTGGTAGAACTACAATAGTAAGTGATAGGTACTATAATAAGTGGCTAGGAAGGATCTAAATCTGCTTGAGGACAGTGAAGATAGGTAGAGGCTTCACAAAGTGGTTATACTTAAACTGAATCTTGGAAGAAGGATAATATCTCCCAAGAAAGATAAGGTAAGAGGGAGCAAACACAGCAGCATGGAGCACCATGGCCAGTTCAGAGAATAAGTAGTTGAGCAGTGGTTCCCCTTGATGCATGGTAGAGTAAACTAAGGAGAGTTAAAAAATAAATGCCTGTGGCTGGGCACGGTGGCTCACACCTGTAATCCTAACACTCTGGTAGGCCAAGGCAAGAGATCATTTGAGCTCAGGAGTTCGAGACCAGCCTGAGCAGGAGCAAGACCCCGTCTCTACCAAAAATAGAGAAATTAGCCATGCATGGTGGCAGACGCCTGTAGTCCCAGCTTCTGGGAAGGCTGAGGCAGGAGGATCCCTTGAGCCCAGGAGTTTGAGGTTGCTGTGAGCTACAATGACACCACTGCACTCTAGCCCGGAAGACAGAATGAGACTGTCTAAAAAAAAAACAAATAAACAAATAAATAAATAAATAAAATGCCTGTGCCTAAACATTACCCTCCCAGGATACTGATTTCTTGAGCTATAATAAATAAAAGCAATTTTTAAAAGCTCCCTGATTATTCTAATCTGCAGCCAGCGTGAAAAATGACTGCTTTACACAATTAGGGACCATTGAATGGTTTAAAGCAGAACAATGAATGAAAATTTAAACAAACAAAATTACTTTTGTTTAGATTGAAGAAGTGAAAGATTGTAGGCTGAAATATCATTAGTACAATACTACCAAGATATCAGTCCTCAAGTGTTGCTAATCTAAAACAAGGTTTCACTTGTACCAAGAAAAATGGTATAAAGTGGTATAAAAATAAGGACAAGGCAATAAATTTCCTGTAAAGCTGGATTTATTCTACATATGGGATTATTCTCTATTCTGATATGATATCATCCTTCTGTTTTAGTGTCGTATATTTTATAAAATAATGAATATAGATGTTATTCATTAAATCATTCTTTGATGGCTTTATATTTGGCAAAATTAACAATTGTATTTCTCACAATTGGCAGGGGTTACAATTTCCCTACTCTTTTCTTCCATTTGCTTTTACTTTCACAACTGAGATATTAAATGTATACAGTGAGGTGTGTGAAATGCATAAATATTAAATGTACAACTCAATTTTTACATTCATATATACCTATGTACCCACCACCCACATTACGATACAGAACTTGTCTAGCACCCCAGAAAGTTTCCTAGTACCCATTCTATTTAATTTACACCCCTCCACCATTGGCAACTACTGCTGATTTATAGCACCAGAGACTAATTTTGTCTATTCTTCTACGGAGTATAAATGGAATCATATGCTATGCACATTTTTATGTCTGGCTTCTTTCCGTCAACAAAATGTTTCTCTAATTCATCCATGTTTTTGTGTAAGTTTCAGCAAATTTTTTCCTTTTTTATTTTTCTGTAATATTTCGAAGTATGATTTTACCACAATTTGTTGATCCATTCTCCTGTTATTAACATTTGAGCCATTTCTAGTTTGGGTTGTTATGAATAAGACCACTATGATCATTATTTTATGAGTCTTTTTATCAACATACACACTTATTTCTCTTGGTTATATATGTGTAAGTAGAATTTCTGGGTCATAGGATTAAGCATATGTTTAACTTATCCTAATACATGCTTCTGTAATATATTTAGCATATATTAAGAAGATGCCAAATGGTATCAACTAAATTTATTCAGAGTGGCTGCATAAAATTACATTTCTACCACCGATATAGGAAAGCTCCAGTTGTTCTACATGCTTGCCAACACTTGATACTATGTATTTTGAATTTTAACCATTTTGGGGGGGTGTGTAGTGATGTCTCATTGTGGGATTTTTTGTGTGTCTAAATTACTGTTTTTTAATGTCTGTTTCACCTATTTAACTGATCAGTGGGCTAATATAACTTCAGTGTCTTACATGTACCCATGATTACATATTTTGGTAAGTTTTTAAAAATTGGGCTGTAATTTACATGCTATAATATTTACCCTTTTAAAGTGTACAATTCAGAGATTTTTTGAATATTCATAAAATTGTGCAACTATCAATACTATATGATTCCAGAATATTTTCCTAACTGCAAAAACAAACTTCACGTTTCTTTAATCAGTAGTCACTTCCCATTCCCCCTGCTGCTCCCAGCTCCTGGCAACCATTAATCTATTACTTTCTTCCTCCATGGATTTAACTATTCTGGACATTTCATACAACACATTGCCTTTTGTGTCTGGCTTCTTTAAGATGGCATAATGTTTTCAAGGTTCATCCATGTTGTAGCATCTATCAGTACTTCTTTCTTTATGGCTGAATTATATTCCAGTGTATGAATATATGACATTTTGATTATCCATTCATCAACTGATGGGCATTTGTGTGGTTTATGCCTTTTCACTATTATGAATAGTGCTGTTATGAATATTCATGTATGACTTTTTGTGGGGGCCTATTTTCTATTTTCTTGGATATATATCTAGGAGTAGAAATGCTGGATCATATGGTAACTCTGTTTAACTTTTTGAGGAACTGCCAAATTCTTTTCCAAAGAGGCTGCACGTATGTACCAGTTTAAATTCTGACCAGAAATGTATTAATATTCCAATTTCTACGCATGTTTTCCCACACTTATTACTGTCTGTCTTTTAGATTATAGCCATCCTAGTGGATATGAAGTATCTCGTTGTGGTTTTGCTTTGCATTTTCTTGACAGCTAATGATGTTGAGCATCTTTACACGTGATTATCGATATCTTATTTGGAAAAATGTCATCTTACTCAAATCCATTGTCCATTTTAAAATTGAATTATTTGTCTTTTTCTTAATGATCTCTAAGAATTTTTGTTATATTCTAGATACAAATCCTGATAAAAAGATGTTCTTAATTTAATGAAATAAATTTCTTTATTTAATCTTGTATAGTTTTGCTTTATGGTTATCCTTTTTTTCCTTTATAAAGTAAAAAAAACCAAAAAAAAACAAAAAAAAAATCAACCCTACTAGCCCATAGTCATAAAGGTATATTCCTATGTTTTCTTCTAGAACAGAGTTTAACAAACTTGTTCTGTAAAGGTCTACACAGTAAATACATATGGCTTTGCAGGCCATATAGTCTCTGTCATAACTACTCCACTCTGTCATTATAGTGTGAAAGCAATCATAAACAATAAGTAAATGAATGAGTTGGCTGTGTTTCATTAAAACTTTATTTACAAAACAAGGCAGCAGGCTGGATTTGGCCCATGGGTTGTAGTTAGTCGACTTGTGTTCTAAAATTTCTGTTGGCC
>NW_012148730.1:3984531-3988949 GCF_000956105.1 Propithecus coquereli
GCTGTTGCTCTGGCTGGTTTCGAACTCCTGAGTTCAAACAATCCTCCCGCCTCAGCCTCACAGAGTGCTAGGATTACAGGCGTGAGCCACCGCGCCCGGCCTTAAATGGCATTTTTTATTTTACTTGCAAAATTTCTTATTAGTTTACAGAAGTACAAATATTTTTGGCATCTTAACTTTTTCCAAGTGACCCTGATAAATTCACTAATTAAATATAATTGTTTTTGAAATTGTGCTTATCCCTGAAATCCAAAAGCCTTAAAACAAATGAGGAGACTACTGAAATAGTATAGGGGAGAGGTTAATACAAGCACAAACTAAAATAATGTGTATGGGAAGAGATTTAAGAAACAGAAGCATTTAAAAGATAGAATCCATGGAAACTGAAATTTTTATGATAATGCAAATGGAAGAGTAGAAGGAGTTTATCAGGTTTCTGTCTTGGGTAAACAAATGTTTAATGTTGCAATTTACCTAGACAGGGAACACAGGGAGAAGAAAATGCTTTGAATAAAAAAAGAGAGAGAGAGAGAGAGATTAGTTTTTAATAGATTTCTTTGAGTTGGCTATAAGATGTCCAAGAGAAAATTTCCATTAACAAATTAAAAACAGAAATCTGGATTTCAACTATTGGAAGTTTTTAGAATATAGGTGACAGTTGAAGTCAAGGAGAAATAGACAAAAACATAAGAACAATGTGTAGAGTGAAAAAAGAGCTAAAGATTTTTGTGCTGGAAAATGCCAACATTAAAGGAGCAGTGAAGGGAGAAAAGCCAACAAAGGAGAACAAAAAGGAATGCTCAAGAGAAGAGAACCAAGAAAGGATAATCACAGAAGCCAATGAAAGATTTCCATTAGGTAGAGCATAGTCAGCAACGTCAAATGTTATGAAATGGTCAAGTGATAAAGGGATTGAAATTGAAATTACCAAATTAGAAATCATTAATTACTTCTTTCGGAGATATTGCAGCAACATGATGGGAATGGAAGCCAGATTGAAGTAGGTTAAATTGGAGGTGAGGAAATCAAAGACAACCATGCAAAATATTATTCATAAAGTTTTGTATGTGAAGAGAGGGAGCAAAGGCTCTAGACGAAGGGTGACATAGATTCAAAGGAAGGTATTTTGAAAGGGGAATATTCGATCATACTTATATCTCTAGTGGAAGGAACCAAAGAGCATGAGGATACAGACATAAGAGGGAATAATTAATGGAGCAAGGTCTTACAGTAGATGGGAGAGTGGGTCTGATGTATAAACACCATCTAAATTAAACTAAACTTCCCTGTAATTGGAATAAATAGAAATAGAAATGCTTCAATGTTAGGGGACAGAAGTTGGATATAAGTTCATAGTTGCTAGTTTTATCTTCTCCCCCATCCAGTCCTCAACATCTACTATGTAGCACCTTTCAATGACTTCTATGTTGTCCTCAAATAGGTGAAAAAATTTTCCCTACCTTACTCAAACTTTACTTCCTTTCACATATAACATATAATGCTATCAATATATATACCTTGCAAGCCTTTAGAAAGGATTTATCCTATGGTGACATGCCTTGAATTATGTGTGTAAAAATCAAGCTACAGATTTGAGTAATATGTGATGGTCTTTGTGGAGGTAAGAATCTATAAAGAGCAGGCACTTATTCTGTCCCCTGCTACATAACCAACCCATCATCCACCTCCACTGCCCCACCTCCTCCAAATATAAAATTCTAGATAGAATCAAGTTACTAGTATAGCAATGTATGTTCTGAAGATTTTTATTACAAGCTATTGATTAAGAGGCCAAGTAAACTTTTTAAAAAAGCAGTGCTAATTTCTTGCATTTAATACACTGCACATCAACAAAGAAATAAATAGATTTTAGTGGAATATGAAAAGTAGTTAACAATACCAATGAGGATGTTGAAGAAACATCTGATAAATAGAGGTTTATGATTACATTAATCAAAGGAAACGTTGAAGGCAATAAATTGAAATTGACAGATTTATATAACAGAAAATGAGCAGTCCACATAATTTTTGAGATTCTTCCTCAATATGCATGTAATATTAAGGCAGCATTATAAAAACTCAGATCCATTCCCTGAGCTGATCTCTACGGACAAGTAAGTGAATATTTCTAAATGTTTCCCTTTCCATTTACTACAACATGCAAAATACATAAGGTGATGAGTGGGAAGTTAATAAAAAGATGAGAGTCTGAGTTTCTAAATAAATTCATTAGTCTAATATCCAAGGAATATATTTTCCTTTCAATGCACACACATAATTCATATTAGCATTAGTGGGAGGAAGTTACACTTGCATGGGAAGAATACAGCAATCGACATGCAAAAGTCTAAGAGAACTCTTTGTGAAGGATTTGCCATTTCACTTCTTATCACAAAAGTGATGGCAGCATGGCACCAAACGGAAACATTCAATCACCCAAACGTTTCTTAATAGCTGCATATTTTATACTATAGGTAAACTGTATAAAATATTCATTGCATTTTATCCATAAAAAGAAAAGGCAACTAAGATTTGTTAAAGACCAATCATGTGCCAAGCACTGGGATAATTAAGTCCCTAACTTGTATAGTTATCACCACAAAAAATGCTGTAAAATCACTCCAAAACTCAGTGGCTTAAAACGATAATCATTTACTCTCATGAGTCTGTGGGTCAGTTAGGCACTGATTGAGATTGAGCACACTGTGCAGTTTTTCTCATCTCAAGCTGGTCTTGTTCATAAATCTAGAGGTTGGCTAGGAGTCTGATCTAGGCTGAGCCCACGTAGGGTGGCTTTTTCCGCTCCAATGTCTCTTACCCTTCTCCAGGGACTAGCGGGGTAGCCCAGGAATATTCTTTTTATGTTGATGGTAAAGAAACAAGAGTAATCTGAATGGTTGCAAAAGCTTGACATATTTTGGTCACATTTATGTCCTTACAACATGCCATTAATCAAACCAAGACACATGGCTAAACTTTAAAGTCAAGGGTTGGGGAATTCTACTCCGCATCTTTAGCAGGTCACCGCAAAGTCACCACACAGAGGGCATGGATACAGGAAGGGGTAAAGAATTGGGCCATTCATAAAGGCTGAAATACATACGATCTTATTTAATCCTCAACACGTCCCCACAATAGTATTATTATCTTCATATTACACGTAGGAAACTGGATCATAAAGAGGTTAAATGACTTTCCCAAGTCATAGAGGTAACAGGTTGGCAAAGCTAATGCCAAAATTCACAGTTTTTGTTGTTGCTCCAATACATAATTTCCTATGCATGTAGTTTAAAATTTTCCAACTGAAATGAGGTCTGCCAATTGATACAGAAATGATAATGGCAGATCAACAATAAACTTATACATATAACCATAACCATATGGAGTCATTGATTAATTTTTAAAAAATCAGCCACTTGATTGAATCAGAATAAAATTTAAATGTTTTAGTTTTAAATTGCTCATAAATGTAATACCTCTGTCAGAGAGGTCTGTAACAACATGTCTTTGTCCTTCTAAACCTCTCTTATCATTCTCAATTATGAAGCACATAATCTTTTTTCCTATTTTTCTGATTCTAGGCTGGAGGAGAGTGAGGAAGCACATTGTGACATCAGACTCACTGTGATGGTCCCCAGGTACGGACATATTTTTTAGAAGACAAGTTGAGGGAACACATATCATGTGACCTCAGTTTTCTCAATAAAGTATATTAGTGATAATATTAGCATTTACTTAGAGAGAAATAAAAGATATTCAAGTCTCCTCTGTCTTTAAAATAAATAGCAACATCCTTTCCTGCCATTCCCTCACATTACTATTGTGTTTTCCCACTCAGTGCCAATCTATATTCGCATTCCCTCAATGCCTAGCTTTCTTCCTCACTGTTCTGCTGAGACCTGCTCTCTACAATGTTACCTTTCATCTCCCACTCACCAAATGTTTTTATCAGTCTTCATTCTTCTTACCCTCTTTCTAGTATATGCTATTTGCCTACTCTTCTACCACTTGAAATTCTATATTTAGAAGAACTATAAAGATGTTAAAATGTGGGCACTGGAGCCCATCTGCCTGGATGCAAATTCTGACCCTTTGACTTCAGAGTGCTATCACCCTGAGGAAGTCAATGAACCTTTCCATGCCTCAGCTTCCGTATCTGTAAAATGGGGGCAATTATAGTACCGTAGTACCCAAATCACATGATAGTCATGAGGATTTAATGAGGCAATACATGGTAAGTACTTTGAAATTAGCCTGGCACACAGTAACTATTCAATAAAGACTCTCTCCTTTGATGATACTACATTGCCCTATCTTCTTCCTCCATTTTTGAATATACTGACTTTAATTCCTCCCAATCCCTATTTCTTTGTGTTTCCCCAGTTTATTCTTTTTTTTTTCTTTTTTTTTTTTTTTTT
>NW_012148730.1:3989690-3990626 GCF_000956105.1 Propithecus coquereli
GCCACGGCACTCACTCTAGCCAGGGCAACAGAGCGAGATTCTGTCTCAAAAAAAAAAATAAAAATAAAAATAAAATTTCTGTTATTTTCCTTTTCACATTTAGGTCTACAGAACATCTCAATTTGATTTTTGTGCATGATTTACATAGGAATCAAGGTCCATTTTCTTCCATATGGATATTCAGTGACTCTGACACCATTTATTAAAAAGACTATTCTTTCTACCACTTAATTACAGTAGAATCTTAGGTATAAATCAAGTGACTCTATGTATGTAAGCCTATTTCTGGACACCCTTTTCTGTACCATTGGTCTATTTGTCAATTCTTTCTTCAATACCACATTTTCTTACTCATTATAGGTTTATAGTTAGTCTTCGAGTCTAAGAGCATAAGTCCTCCAACTTTGTTTTTTCTCCTTCAAGATTACATTGACTATTCAATACTTTCACAGTTCAATACAAATTTTATAATCAGCTTGTCAATTTACACACACACACAAACCCACACACAAACGTACACACACCTATAGGGATTTGATTGGGATTACATTTACTCTATAGATTGATTTTGGAAGAATTGACATTGTAACACTATCGTGCCTTTCAATCAATCCATAAACAGCTATGTTTTCCCATTTATTTGAACCTTTTTCAATGTCTCTCAGAAATGTTTTGTTGTTTTAAGTATAATGGTTTGTCATATCTTTCATTGGATTTATTCCTAAGTACTTGATGCTGCTTCTTGCTATTTTAAATGGCATTTTTTTTTTTTTTTTTTGAGTTGTAAGAGATCTTTATATTTTCTGGATACAAGTCCCTTATCAGATAGGTGATTTGCAAATATTTTCTCCCAGGATTCATGTTAACCCGGCTGTGGACAGATTGGACCAAGATGTAGCTCACAGTCTTTTCTTATGCTTTTTTTTTTTTTTTTTT
>NW_012148730.1:3999996-4008839 GCF_000956105.1 Propithecus coquereli
CCTCGGCCTCCCAAAGAGCTAGGATTACAGGCGTGAGCCACCGCGCCCGGCCCCCAGTTTATTCTTATACTTCTCTTCTATACTCCTTTGTTAATCTTGCCCAATATCATGATTATAACTATTATATTGATGCCCCAAAACTCTCAAATCTATTTCTGGTCTAACTATTCTCCAAACACCACTCCTTATTTCAATTTAACACAATTTTCTTGTATTCAGTTTCATACTGACAAACAGCAAAACTACTCAGTGGTCTCATCACATAATCCCCTTATATACTTTAAGATCACACTTTTGATGCCTTAGCCTTCTTTTTCCTATGCAAAGTAACTTCAATCTCTTTAACCTTCCCTCGTAGAGCTTATTTTCCATTCCTTTGAAATTCTTTATTATATTTTTCCGTACTCACCAATATCTCTATATTCTTTTTACAGTATGAAAATTCACTCTTCATCAATACTTAAAAAATGTTTTGACCAATGGGATACAATGGAAGTGTATTCTAACCTTGGGTGTTAATCCCCTACTAGGTTCCATTATTCAGCTTGCGGGTAAGAATAGAACTTTCTTGTTCTGCTTGATTTTAGCAAGGTGTGTTCCAAAAGATAAGAAGGTAGAAGAGGTAAAATTAATATAATTTGAATGACATTGTCTTAACCTCAAAGTTGTGGGGTTTACGCATTGCAATTCAACATTATTAATTCACATTGTACACTGTAGGAAGGGATCTAAACAAAATAGAGTCTAGGCTTATTCCATATCCCAGAAGGTTAGACACAGGAGCTCCTATAAAGATATGCCAAAGATCATTCTATGCTAGAAAAATCAAAATCCAGAAGTATAATGAACGTAGGAATCAGTTAAAAAAAAAAGAATCTAGTGTCTTATTTATGAATAAGAGGTAATCAGCCACAGGCAACTCTGAAAAAATTTAGATATGTAAACTGCTAATGATTTATAAAACAGCTGTGGACAGGGATGTGAATACTAATCCTTCCCACACCAAATTTCCCTAAAAGAGTCACCTTTAACCCACTGCCCTGAAGAACACTGGCCATACTCAATGTCTGCTTATCCATCTTTTCTCATTAGGGCTTCTAAGAACTTCAGAAACTGTGTAGCAATTACAGCTATGCTAGAAACAGTCATACTGTGTAGCTGTACTGGGTACAGATTGACAATAAAGAACCTATACAGATCCAGACCACTACAAATCTCCAAACTTCCTTGGGGCTATAGGGAAGTTTCAAAAGCACTGACAAGAAGCAGGTTGCAAACATTAAGCAGATATTGACTTGTGTTGAAGGCAGTCACACAACATATTGAATTGTGAGGTAAATATTGATCCAAGATAAGACCAATATTTACCTCAAGAAACAATGCATCCTAGTGCTGACCAAAAACCCAAGTTGAGGTATGTATTTTTATATACATTCCATTACCAAAATTAATTGTGACAAGAATTTTAACCTACCTTTTATGACATCTGAGGAATATTTACAGCAACTCCAGAAAGTAGGCAGCATTTTGTTTTATTGCTATGCTCTATTTACTCCATATTTATTAATCAAAACGAAGAACCAAAGAATATGTTATTAACTTTGTTATAATCACCTTCGTGCTTTCCTCCTAGAAAAGTTTGCAGCTTATTTTAACCAAGGATAAGAAAAAACTCTGAAGAGAGAAGACGCAGCTTAAAATTTTGATCCCACCAGTTACTAAATATTTGGCCTTGGAAAAGTTTTTAACTGCTCTGAGGAGGCTCAACTATACAATGGAGAAGAATATCTATGCCTGACTCATCATGTTGTGAGAATCAAATAAGATAAAGTTCTATCCCTCACTACCTCTTTACATCCAAAGAGGTAGTGGGGGATTGAAAGGGATTGCCTAAATTCACATTTTCCTAGTCCCTATCCTCCCATTCATCTCTCAACCCAAGACAATCTGTCTTCCATAGCTACCATTGAATTAAACCTGCTCTTCATTTATCATCTACTTCTTCATTGATAAGTCTGATGGATCCTCAGTACTCACCTTGTTTGACTTCTTGACAGCATTTCTCACTCCTGTCCATTCCCTAATTAAAAGATCACTGTCCTTTGGCTTCTAAGTCTCTGTGTTCTCCCTAGATTTCCATTTATCGCTCTAAAGTTATTCTTTCCCAATATTAAGAGCTCATCTTCCCCTACCCAGCCCTTAAATGTTGCTGTTTTTCATTACTCTGAGCTAAGCCTTCTTCTCTTGTCATTGTGCACTCTCCCTGTGTGATCTCACTCAGTCCTGTGGTTGACCACTACCACCTACAAGCTGTTGACTGCTAATTTTATAACTCACTCATTTATTCAAAAACCAAACGGTATATATTGCCAACCCAGATCTCTTCTCTGATTGTCAGACATGTGTAACTGAACGTTCACAATAGAGTTTACCATTTTTCTAATCAAACCTCATCTTTCTCACCCTGTGTTCTCTATATTGCCATATACCCAGTTGCCCAAGCCCAAAATGTGGGTCTCATCCCATTCTTGTCACTTTCTGAATTCCCACACTCAACTAGCCACCTGTTCTGATCTATTTTACCTCTCTGAATGAGGTGAGGAAAGGAACTATGTATTAATAAATAAACAGGGGAAGAACATTTTAGGCAGAGAAGACAGCAAGATTGTACTCAAGGAACGGCAAGGAGACCAGTGTGCCTGAAACGCATTGGTCTGGGATGTGGTGAGGAAAAAGTAGTAACAGATAAAGTCAGAAGGTAGTAGAGGACCCTGTCACTTAAGGTCTTTGCTCAAATGTCACCTTATCAGAGAAGCCTTCTCTGACTACCCTCTATAAATCAGCGTTCTCTACATTCTGCATTTCCCCATTTGCTACTTTATATTATCCATAGAATATACTGTCTTGATTGTTATTGTCTGTTTACTTTCTATCTCTTCCAATAGGCCATTATTTCCAGGAAGGCAAATATCTTGTTTATCTCATTTACTGATGTAGCTCCAATGCCCAGGGAAGTGCATAGAGCATATAGTAATAACTCAATAATTATTGACTGAACATGTGAAATATTTGGAGCATACTAGGTGCTCAAGAAATTATAGCATCATCATTATTATTTGTGAACAAAGTACTTTGAAAAAATAAAATACCATGTAAATGCTCAACTAGGAAATCACAACCACAAGGTGCTTCATTAATTGTTTAGAGGTAAATCTGGATGATAAAACCAATAGTATTCACCAGAGCTCCAGAACACGCCGTGTACAAACTTCCGGTATTTATTTCACACAAGTACAGGGCAATGAGTTATCAGGCCATGGTTACTGTTGGCAGCTGGTGAGAGTCAGTAATATGAACACTATTCTTTGGTTCTCTCTTACAGTGTCTGTGGAGCAATCTCATCAAATGCAGGCAACTCTGATGACACTATCAGTAGCAACAGAAAGAGGAAGACCTCAGTGCAACCTCATTTTCAGGCTTTCTACATATAACTAGCTGTTGCCCGGTCCCAAGCTCCTCAGTAGGCTTTGGTCCAGCACCTCTCACAGTGCCTGCCCCTGAGGCTGTCCCAGCCCCAGACCGTGAACTCAGTGCATTAACTAGCAGAGTGAATCTTTATTTTATCATTTTGTAAGGGGTGGGACACAAAATTGATTAATTTCGAACAAACTTAATTGCCTTGGGAAACTGAGCAGCATGCTGCAACAAAGATGTTTATATTAAATAAGAACAAAAATACGTATTATTGGAAAAACAGTTTCGCTTTCTGATAAACATTCATAGGACTCTGTAGTTGAAACCTTCTCTAAGGAAAACAACCGTGAGTTATTATTGTAAATAGCTCAATCAAGTTAGCAGTGTGTAGTAGTTGGTTCCCCAAGGCCTTAAGATTATTGGGGGCATTAATAAGGGGAGAGAAAATTCTATTACTAGAAGCAATAGTTCCCTTTTACACTTGAGATCAAAGACTCAGCTTTGAGTAGCAGACTGTACACCGAAGCTGAGAAGGGGTCGCAGTAAAAATGGTCCTAGTGGTGTTTAGCTGCTGTGTATATACTAGAAGTAGCGACAAAATTAGAGCAGTATGTATTCTTTGAAACTATTTAAGTCTACAGGAAGGTACATGCAAGATGCAATGAATTTCTCTTTTCAGTTAACTTTAAAAATTAGAAACAGGAATTATATTTTAAGGTGTCAGGCCCAGAAACTTGTACTAGGGCAAGAGGTTAAGGGGGTAACTCTAAGAGCCAGGCCTGAAATAGACATGGAAGCAGGCAAACCCTAGGAGGTGTAGAGATCTAGAAAGGAATATTCTAAGTATTAAAGAAAGCAAGGCCTTTAGATAGGCCAGTCTCCCAAATTTCATCACTTGAAATTTTTTGTCAGCTAATTTCTTTACTTAAACATTTATTTTAAAAGGGAGCTAGATTGTAACTGCATAGCAGTATCACTTGTTATTCACAGAGGTGCCCATACAATAAATACAATATGGATTAAACAATATTATTAAGTTCCAGCTAGATACTATTGCTAGTCTTAGCCTCTTAGCCTGAAGACCACGTTTGTCTTTCTTTTAAAGAGACATTGGCAACTGTTGGAGAGTTATTAATGACAAACCAGCACCAAACTAAGAATTTCCCATTAATGTAATCAGAAGAAGTGAATGAACATTGAAAAGAGATTAACTTTCTCATTATGGATCATCTATTATATGCCTGTGTCCCACCAGTAGTAAGTATTTCTCACTTAGGAAAACAAAGTTAAAACAAGTAACAGGCTAGTCACAGTGGCTCACCCCTATAATCCTAGCACTCTGGGAGGTCAAGGAGGGAGGATTCCTTGAGGTCAGGAGTTCAAGACCAGCCTGAGCAAGAGCGAGACTCCGTCTCTAGTAAAAGCGGAAAAAATTATCCAGGCATGGTGGCACAGGCCTGTAGTCCCAGCTACTCAGAAGGCCAAGGCAGGAGGATGGCTTGAGGCCAGGAGTTTGAGGTTGCTGTGAGCTAGGCTGACGCCATGGCACTCTAGCCCGGGCAACAGAGCGAGACTCTTGTCTCAAAAAAAAAAAAGGAGGAGGAAATAATCTCAGAATAAAAGATACCATTAGATTAAACAAATTGAGCTTCGTTCAAACTCAGCATATGCTCTTTATTTTTCCCATTTGCCAAGTACCAATAAAAACAGAATCACAGCCACCAATCCATAGACCAGTATCTTGGATTCACTGCTTTAAGTTCTATATTTTTATTATTGAGACCACAGAAAACTATGTGCTTTAACCACTTTAACTTAGTTTTTCCTAGAATCCCCTTCAGTGTTACCTCTGCATATTGCTCTCTCAGCTTTTATAAACAATCTTATGAAATATTCTCCATTTACCTTTAAAAGTGTTCATTTTTCATTGTACTGTGCAATGACCTACATGACAGAACTTAGCTATTAATATTTAGAGACTTTGTCTCCCCTGAGGAACTGATATGGGTTTGATACGGGTCCTTTTCATAACGTTGTAACTTAATTTTTCTGGCTTCCAGGAAGCTCAGAGATACCACTGCAGTTCAATTACAGAAATTCTATTTATTTTTATAATTAGCATACATACATTTCCTCTTTTTCCTTAATTTATAATTTTTATTTCTAGTTTGCTCTCCTGTTACACTTGTCATAAGTCTTCACATGCCTTTCTAGGTAGATGTGATTTACAAATTAATATAACATAACTAGTGGTCTCATTACTTTCTATTAATCTCCATATCCTGTTGCCTCTATCTTACTGTAAGTTTCTTGGGTGTGGGATCAATAATTGATCCACCTTTTTTATTTTTTATGGTATTTAACACACAGATAAACTCAATGCATAAGTGGCTCACTGGCTGGCTGGCTAGATCAGACCTCTCGCTTGGCTAGATATATCATTTTGTGTGTATGTTGAATATTTTAGGAACTATATAAAGCAGAAAAACCTATGTAATAGTTAATGCAGGAAGTCACTAAGTGTTAAGACATCTAATCCTAAAATAAGGCCATAGTCCCAATTGCTGGAAAACCATTAATGATTTTTTTAAAGACAACATCAGCGATATCTGCCACATGCAAAACTACGAAAAAATGCTATACTTGTACTTAGAGATGTCTGTTCCCACACTGAAATGTTGAAAAGATATTTGTAATGTTGCCAGGTTTCATTTTGCTTGATTTATCTGACATTCTGTCAGCTTAACTAGACTATCTGGCTTTATCACATATTTCATTCAAGAATGTCATACCATTTTCATTCTTACTAACTCCCTCATCCTTAACCGACTTTCATTCTGCATCCCACATTCTAATATTGTCCTGTTTGGGAAGCAAATTCCCTCCTCGTTGAGAATAAGTTAGAAGAGTCAGCTCCCCTTTGTTTTTAATTTCAGATACAGAATGATCACAGTTTTACAAATGTGTCTACTAATTACTAAGGGGACTCAGAAAGACATTGGCCGGGAGTGGTGGCTGACGCCTGTAATCCTAGCACTCCGGGAGGCCGCGGCGGGAGGATCGTTTGGTTTGAGCTCAGGAGTTCGAGACCAGCCTGAACAAGAGCGAGAGCCTGTCTCTACTATAAATAGAAAGAAATTAGCCAGACAACTAAAAATAGAAAAAATTAGCCGGGCATGGTGGCGCATGCCTGTTGTCCCAGCTACTCGGGAGGCTGAGGCAGGAGGATCGCTTGAGCCCAGGAGTTTGAGGTTGCTGTGAGCTAGGCTGATGCCACGGCACTCTAGCACAGGCAAGAAAGAGAGTGAGACTCTGTCTCAAAAAAAAGAAAGACACTACTCTTACTCTTACAATCCTTTAGCCTACTAGAGTAGGGATCATCTACGAAGCACTCTCCTAACACTCACCTAAGAGTACATTGTCTGAATAGCTCTCTGCATCATGAATAATGTAAGTATGGGCAAGTGTAGTGCTCTGGGATGAGGGAACCTAATCATAACAGTTTTTACACTTGGAAGAGAGAAAGGTATTCATCTAAAAACATACATTAGCAGCACAAAAAATAAATCCGAACCAGGTGTGCATCACAGAAGACAGAACTTGGAGCTAACATGTTTGGCAGTTATTGCAGAAGATTCTACCAGGTATGCATGCTTTTTCAGGTCATGGCAAAGAGGGCAAAAAGCTGTTGCAATGCAACTCCTTCCCAAAAGAAAGGAATGGCTGAAAAGCAGTTCAAGGATGATATGACATGGTTTGGAAAGGTAGTAACTGTATTCAAAAGACATAGTTCAGGTAGCTGTGCTACCCAGAACCCAGAGAAACCCACATAAAGATTAATAACAGGCCACTGAGAAAAAGGGTGTCTCCCTCAGGTCAGAAATGATCATGTTCTTTCTATCCATTAAATCTATACTCTGGCTCACCTAACATGGAAATCAAGGCTGTTTTCATTCACCATTATTATTTTGATTTGCACATCTTGTCATAACAAATACAGCGAATTTAAAGAAAATCACTAGGTGAATTAATTGCTCCCAGAAGTGATTATCTTTTACTGCCAGAGGCCAGGGGAGAACTGAGGGGCAGTGAAAAGAGATCAAAATAACACATTGCTGCTTGAGAGATTCAGCATCATTTACTGGCAGAAGTATTAAGACTTGCCAGCAGTCAGACTTTGCATTTGGCCGTTCAAAATGCACTGAAATTGAAGCCAAAATGTTGGGGTGCAGCTTATATAACCATCTGACTCTGAAGCTGTTCAGAAATAACCTTTTTCTGCAGTACCTGGTCCTAGAGATAGCACAATGTTCTGAAGTTGGATTGTGGGGGTGAGGGGGGATTATTTCACAACTGCATTACATCTTTAGATTTTTTTTAATTAAAACCATGTCTGTTATGCAAATACAGTGTCAAGTTTTGGAAATGATATCCATATGTAAGAGTATTCACTTCTAGCTACATTGTGCTCTGCAGGTGTTCAGCAGAAATCCCTGCTATTGTCCCAAGGCAGTGTCTGTCAATCGAATTTAATGATCATAAAGATCTTTCTCTGACTCTAAGGACAAGGGGGTTCATTCAAGCACACCCCGTAGGGAGGTTTCTTAGTTGGGAAGCAGGAGATCTATGCCCAGGGGTCCTTTCATTATATCTGTTTAACTCTTCTTCCTATAAAGCCAAAATTCTGCTACCTTTCATGAGACCACAGAGAAATGATTTTTTTAATTTATAAGTGAAATCTCACTTGTGAGTTTACAATCCACAAAGACTATGAAAATACTTTAAAACTTAGCACAGTACTAGGCACCCAGTGGGCACTCAATAAATATTAAGATGGTGATGATGATGGCACTTTGGTTTCAAGAGGATATAAATCGTTTCTTTGAGCACCTAGAATTAGTTGAAGAGCTATTCATTTTGCAAAATGCTTGCCTAAACCTGGTCGAAACTCACTCATTAATTTGTGGCAAGTCCCCTTTGATCCTCTATAGTCTCTTAAATTGACAATATGTATCATGACCATATTTTACTTTTAAATGACACTGGAAAGTAGTTATTTCTGCAGTAGAGCTATTCTTTAGATAGGAAAACAAAGTTTTTTATGAACTTCATAAAATCATCATCTATACGTCTTCCTTCTTTTCCATATCCAATATGTTTTCCAGCTTTATCTCAGAATAATTATTCATAGGAGTTCCACAATGTCTTATATTCTGAAGAGCTCAAGTGTATTACCTAGTGTCCTCATCCTTCCAGTATCAGTATCTAGGAGGCACTCTGGGAAATGGTATTCCCATTTTAAAGATGGAATAGCTAAGTCTGAAAATAATTGGTGGTGATTTTATAGGTTGACAGTATTGTCAAAATGA
>NW_012148730.1:4009648-4014055 GCF_000956105.1 Propithecus coquereli
AAAAAAAAAAAAAAAAATTTAACTATAACCCAGCCATTTCTCACCATCTCCAGTGATAAAACCTTGGTCTAGCCACAATCGTTTCTTGCCTGGATCACCACAATATCCTCGTAACTGGACTCCCTGATTCCACTTTGTCCACCACTCAACCCTCACTCCCACCTTATTCCCAATACAACATCTATTTAAATCATGAGTCAGATACCATGTCACTCCTCTGCTCAAAACCCTGCAATGGCTTCCCACCACTTAGAGTCAAATTTACAGTACTTAGAGTAACCTACAAGGCCCTACAAGATATGGCCCCCTCCCATTACCTCTCTGACCTCATGTGCTGCTACTTCCCACTTCCTACACTTGGATTTAGCTAGACTGGCTTCCTTGTTGCACCTTGAAAATGCCAGGCACGTGCCATCATTATAACCTTTCTGCAATGGCTGTTCCCTCTGCCTGGAATGCACGGTTAACTTCTTCAGCTCCTTCAAGATTTTGTGTAGACATCACCTTCTCAATGAAGCCTATCACAACCACTCTCACTTCCAATTCCAACCACCTACCATTCTGTGGCAATCCCAATACCTTACCCTGCTCTGTTTTTTCCCAAAGCACTTACTGCCCTATAACACGCTATTAAATTGTTTACCACGTTTATTGCCTGTCTCCTCCCCACTCCACCCCCAATGAGTCTGTAAGCTCCCTGAAGACAGAGATGTTTGCCTGTTTTTTTCACTGTTATATACTAAGTACCTAAGACAGTGCCTGGCACATAGTGAGTGATCAATAAATACTTGAATGTCCCAACACACATTCACATAGTTGGAAAAATCTTTTTATAAACTATAATTTGTTTCATTTGAAATCTCATAAGCATTTTCTACCATTGGGGGAAACCATGTCAAAAACAGCCATTACACTCATTGTATTTGTGTATTTGGTGCATACAAAGTCAACCTTGGCGTGTCATAATTTTTTTACCTATAGTTTTTGAGCATCTTCTAATGTCTTCTGAAGTGGTTTTGCCTGAAAATTTGCATATTTAAATACATATTATTTTATTGCAAATTATTTCCATTTACCTTTTATATTATTGTTAGGACATTATATTGTTGCTTTTTTTTTCTTTAATAGTGTGTGGCTGTTTGTCATAGTATCTATGAATTTCATTTTAGAATTTTAAAGTAGGTTTTAGAAAATATGTATTACAAAGGTAATGCAGTCACTAATATTTCCAGACTGCACACTTCATGCTTAGTTTGTGACTTTCCAGAGATAGACAACTCAACACTCTGTGAAATTATGGGGCAGACAGCACAGATCAAATCCACTAATATTTAATAAAAGCCTACTTTGTAGAAAGTACTCACCAGCTCCACAAACTTTCTTGCCAACGCTAGGAAACACAATTTGCATGTCTAAAATAATAAGTAACTCTAATTTCTCTGCCACCATTAGCTACAACCACAAATTGGACAGTCTTTGCATAAAGACTTTTCTCCTCTGCTTCTCAGCACAAGCCTTCCAAGTCATTTCTGTCAAAACTCAACAAAACATAAAGCCAGGTGTGTATTTGCTTGCCTGTGTCTAGTGCAAAACATGTTCCTTGCTCTATTATCCCGAATCCATTTCCTGTCAAGTCCTTCCCAATCTATCAAAGGTTTCCTCCACAGTGCACCTTTGGAATCTGCTTTCTGACTTTTACCTCTTGGCTATACCAGCATCATCTGCCCCTTCCAGGATGGAGCCCTTAAGCTATACTGCAATTGTCCCTACCTGCTGGATTATTTCTGTTGCCATCTCATACAATGCTGATATACAGGAATGACTAGCCACTAAATTTTGACAGTTTGAAAGCAAACTACAATTGTTTTCTTTTTTTTCTCCTGAAGTTCTCCTGCCCTTGTAACCTTGAACTCTATTTGAAGTACTTGCTAACGTGACATTTTAATGTATGTAGTTACTAGCCCTGTCTTTCAGGTCTCTAGCGGATAAGTCTAGGACTTGGTGAAGAACCAGCCAGTCCTTTCACTGCCATATATTGCAGATGACACTGCTAATGGTGGTGTTGCACATTTGTGCAATACTTGCTGAAAAGTCTAATGTATGGTCCTTTAGTACCATATAAACAGCAGTTGTTTTAAAGCTCGTCTCACTTGTCTGAATCTCAATGCACTTAATCAATAATGAAAGTTTGATTCTCTCACGTAAGCTGGCATGAAGAAACTTTGAGTGAATAGCATGCTGTAAGTTCTTTTAAAATGTAACTTCCTTTAAGGAAATCACCTACTTGGGCACTTGGCCAAGACAATGAACTGAGCACTGATATTCATGCACACTCTCCCACAAATTGTGTAAGTCATTTTAATGACCTCTGGTATTCATGATTTAGCTTTTACTTTCTGTAACGTACAGATTAGTGAAGCTCTCCTTCCGTGCTGGCTGCTGTGCCTCCCTTTCTTCTTTCTCTTCTGACCAACCAAGTTCCAGGCATGCTGTGAGTTGTCCCTCAATTTCCTGCTTCAACTCCAACAGATGGGCAGCTACCATGGCCAACAGCAAAGTAGCAAGGCAGGAGGGAGAGTGGGAAGGAAAGGGTGATAGAGCACTACCAAGAAAGAGCAAATGAATGAACCTGTCATGACTCTGATCCCCTTCACACCCTCCATTGCCACTTGATTCCCAACCCTTATCCCTAGTCAGAGCTGTCACCTAAGAGGCCAAGTGTCACCTGAGGAGTAGCTGTTGCCACCCAAATTCACCTGGGAGCTAATCCAAGGTGAAAACCCTATCTCTACCAAGGCTTGAACTGGAAGCTTTGTAGAAGTTCCCGGATTGTGGGGTGGCGGAATTTGCCAAGGGTCCTTCTGGAACTCTTCAGAATGCCAGAAAATTCAGAAAACAGCCAGACTGGCAGAGTTTCAGCTGGTTTATAAATCAAGAACTCTTTGACATCTAAGTATGTGAACATCAGGGCACAACATCAGCAGGAAGGCTTGCTGTTAATGCTAATGTTTGACAGAGAAGCTGAGAACTGTCTTATGGTCTTTAGGCATAGAAACTCACCAGCTTAGTTCTTCCTCACTATGATGGCTGACATTGTTTGTGCAGAGATCCCAGTGAACCAGCAGTCAGAACTCATTCTTCAGCTGGTAGCCAATGTCACAAACCCCAGCAGCCCAGAGCACATGGAAGAGTCAACATTGGATGCAATTTGTTACATCTGCCAGGATATTTTCAGGAACAGCTACAGGACAAATCTGATGAGATTCTGACTGCCGCAATCCCAGGGAAGAGGAAAGAAGATCCTAATAGTACTGTGAAGTTCGTGGCTACTAAGGCACTCCTGAACTACTGGAGTCCACCAAAGCAAACTTGGACAAAGGGTCTGAAAGGTAATTTATTTTGCAGGTAGTCTATGGAACAACCTATTATCAAGATAATAAGGTATGAGTGGCTACATTACAGAATCTGGTAAAGAAAATGTCCCTGTATTATCAGTACATGGACACACACATGAGTCCTGCTCTTTTTGTGGTCACAATTGAAGTAATGAACAGTGACTTTGATGAAGTGGTCCTATAAGGAATAAAATTCTGCTCCAATGTCTGTGATGAAAAAATAGATTTGGCCATTAAAGCTTAAGAGGCAGCAGAACAAAGAAGGCCCCCACAGCACACAGCAAGATCTGTGCCAAGGGAGCACCACAATTGCAGCTCTAATTCTCACTCAGACACTAGCAAAGAATGATAAAAATGATGATGCCCCAGACCACCTGATGGAAAGATGACATTATCCCACATGTCCTTCTCTCTGTTAAAGAACATGTCGAGAACCCTGATTAGTCATACCAGGATACCACTGTGATGGCTTTTGCCTATCTTGGGGAAAACAGAAACCCAGTAAGCTCTAACTCCTAGTCATACAGGCAATGTTTATATTAATAGAATTAATCAAAGACCCCTCCATAAGTTGCTTGATATACAAGCATATAGACTGAGGGCAGATTTTGCAAGCTGCTGCATGAAGCTGCCATCAATGATGTCCACTTGGCTGCCCTGCTATGATGTCTAATAGGAGGCCTGAGTGCTGAACCCAGAATGGCTTCAAATATTTACTGGACTTTTTCCAGTCTAGCTGAAGCTGCTTATGAAGCTTCACGATCAGGAAGAAACAGCTACTTACTGGTTATCCTCATCTTTCAGAAGCTCACGGAGACCACAGACAGGCCTGCTGACCACCAAAACAACCTGAGAAGTGCTACATATGATGCTTTGATGGAAACTGTAAAAAAAAAAAATAGTACCAAGTATTCTTACCCTTCAGTTCAAACGTTGACTCTGGCAGCTCTGGTCTGACTGCCAAATGTATCAGATGAAGTCACATGTAAGAGCACTTTTGATAAGATCCAAT
>NW_012148730.1:4014105-4015588 GCF_000956105.1 Propithecus coquereli
AAATACAGGAAAATCCTGGCATCACTGTGTCTCATTCATTCCCTTTGGAGAAACTCAAACTCCAGGACTATTTTGCTGGCTTCTTCTATCTTTCTCACTTTCTCAGACTATCTCAAACTCCACCTAAGATATATATATTTCCAAAAACACAACAGTCCATACTAGCATATATTCTAAGTATCTGCCATGTAGCAGATGGGAGACCATCAATCTTACTCAAAAATGACTGCCCTGGACAGTGTCCCCATGGTGCTCATGAAATAGACTAGGGTTCAACAAAGGAAATATTAAAAGCTGATTATAATGTACTCATATATTAGTTAATACGGATAGTAAGCAAAGTAAACAAATATTAGTATGAATTTAAATTAAAGGAAAAATTCAAAAATTTTGTATGCTTTTATGTGGAAAATTGATGTATGAGGATAAAAATTAGCATAAATCTCATTAATGTGTAGTATTATTGTTCAAACCAGCAGATATTACACTGCAGTTAATTGTATTAACAATTAAGACAAAGAAAATCTTTTTTAGCTTGAATAGCAGCTTTAAACTAATCATTTCAAACATGGAAAATGAAATGAATAATTTTGTTTAAAAAGCATTTGTCCTTTGAACTTCAGTCTATTCAACTTCTGAAATGCTTATTAAAACAGAGTTCTGTTCAGCACATTTTAAACTTTAAATAATTATACCACCCAGTGTGCATTTCTGTAAAACATCAGTAGCTGACAATACTATTTCATAAAACATTTATATTGGATTATACAGTTGCTCTTACAGTTCAAAAAGAAGAAAAAGAAGAAGAAAAACTTTGTTAATACGGTGACAAACTGAAGGGAGTTACAGGGAACTGTTCAAGGAGTCCAAACCTTCTAAAATGATCCGAAGCCTTAGAATTAATGTTGGTAATGTCTTCAACTTGCTAAAGGAAATCAATACATTCTTTGATTGTTATTTTCTTTGCCAGTTGGTCAGATCCATATCTGATAATGACGGTGAGATCTTTCTCTGAGCAGCTCAAGAAAGTTACTTGAACAACAATTACTAAATTAAGCATTGATGGGGCTATAAACGCCTTCCCATCATGAGATAATCTCTCCAAGTCAGATCTTATCATTAGAAATATATAAAAATATTAAGTTCTATTGCCATACACTTCATTAAGGTATACCAATCCTTATTGCAAATGGACAAACACAATGGCCTTACACGCGCGGGCGCGCAGCCATCTTACAAGGCAAACTGGGTTAAAGAAAGCATGGGAAATGATGGGCCCGGCACGGTTGGGTGGCTCTCGCCTCTATTCCTAGCACTCAGGGAGACCAAGGAGGCAGGATGGATCCCTTGAGCTCAGGAGTTCGAGACCAGCCTGAGCAAGAATTAGACCCCGTCTCTACTAAAAATAGAAATTAGATGGACAACTAAAAATATATAGAAAAAATTAGCCGGGCATGGCGGCACATGCCTGTAGTCCCAGCTA
>NW_012148730.1:4015638-4017147 GCF_000956105.1 Propithecus coquereli
CATCCAGACAAATCAAGGAGAGGACAATGGGGACAGATGAACATGTGAAAAGGCTACAACACATCACAATTACAACCTGCCTGTGTGTACCTTCCATACATGACTCTCCAGAATTATGTTCATTTTCCCATTCGTTCCCCCGTCACCTTACCATGCTTTCTGTCCTTCAGAGCACTTCTGACTGTACAATAATGGCTATTACTCATTGAACACTTTATGCCAGGCTCTGTCCACAGAACTTTACATGGAATGACTCTTTTAACCCTCACAGAGCTCTTTGAGGTAGGAACTATTAATATCTCCACTTTACATATGAGAAAACTGAGTCACAGAAAGAGCAAGTAACTTGTACAAGGTCACAGAGCTGGTATGTGGGTGAGCAAGGATTTGAAGCCAGGCGCTCCAGTTTCAGAGACTGCTCTTTTAATCACTCTACTACCTCTCTGTCTGGCATTATATTGTGTAACTATCTGTTCAGTTTGTTGCCTCTTTCCTCCCACTAGAATGTAAATTCTATAAGAGCAGCGACTATGTCTGTTTTGTTCACTGCTATATTCCCAGCACTTAAAATAATACTTGGCACACAAGTAAATCATTGTTCAATGAATGAATTATTTTAACATATATTTTTTGAGTATCCACTATGTACCAGACTGTGCTACGTACTAAATTTACAGAGGAAATCTAATCCTTCTTCCACAAGATAGTTCTTAAATACAGTTTTTTGTATCCCATTTAAGTTTCTTCTCTTCTAGGATTAATAACCCTAGTTTGTTCCATCATTTCTCATGTAACATGATATTACGCAGGCCTTTCCCTCTGGACATTGGAAGTTCATCAATAAAAATAAGCGGCACATACAACTTAACAGAGTGCTTTTGGAAGAGTCTCACCCTCTTTTTCTGTACTCTGTGCTTCTTTTAATGCAACCCAAGATTGTCATTTACTTTTCTAGCTGCAGTATCATATTGTTGGCCCTTATTGAGTTGGCAATGAAATAAAACACCTAGGATCTTTTTAATAATAATGCTATGATACTATGTCAATCCCCATTATGAATTGTACAGCAGAAATTCTATGAATGTTTCTATTTTTAAATCAATATACAGAACTTCATAATTATCCCCATTAAATTTCATCTCATTACTTCAGGGGCATTCTTCCAACCTATAAATAAGTTTGAATCTTGAAGTCTTTGATCCATCTTACCTGTTCTCCATCTCAGAATTGAGTCCTTAGCAAATTCTGCAAGCAATACTATTATGTCTTCATCCAAGTTAATTGTTTAGCATATAGAAAGGGACAGAAACAAATACAGAGTTCTGTGGTAAGGCACTAGAGACCTTTCTTCAGGTTAACAACGACCTATGAATCAAGACTTTGGGTTCAGGGCCGGGCGCAGTGGCTCACGCCTATAATCCTAGCTCTCTGGGAGGCCGAGGCGGGCGGATTGTTTGAGCTCAGGAGTTCGAAACCAGCCTGAGCAAGAGCGAGACCCCGTCTCTACTA
>NW_012148730.1:4017197-4019200 GCF_000956105.1 Propithecus coquereli
AGAAAAGGCTTAAGGAATACCTCCGCATGCCACAGGTAATTAGGGAGGATGAAAACACATAGAAAGCACGAAGGAAAAAATGGAAGAAGTGTCAATGAACAGAATGTTATTTTCTCGACCATGCAGGGGTAGGCTTTGAAAGGAACTTTTCTAATCTGATCAAGAAAGCTTTAGGAGAGGATTCTTTTTACTTTTAGAGATGAGGTCCGGCTATGTTGCCCAGGCTGGACTCGAATTCTTGGGCTCAAGCAATCCTCCTGCCTCAGCCTCCTGAATAGCTGAGACTACAGGTGTGTACCATCGCACCCAACTGAAACTATACAAAGAGAGAAAATGCCTTTAAAATATTGTGTGCCTAAATCTGATGCATGAATTGTACATAAAACAAGGCAAAAAGAAAAGCATTTAGAAAATTATCTCAGTAATTCTCATAAGAAAATAATGAAAAAGATATTTGGGAGCCATAGGTTTAGCCTCAGATGTCTCATACCAACAGTGAGAGCATGGGTAATAAATGAAAGCAGCTTGAAATTCTCAAAGAGGTTAAATAAACTTGAGCAAGTGTCACTGAAGCTTTATGGGATGGTACTTAGTGAAAAATTGCAATTAATGGTAATAAACTATTCAAAAATAGATTTAACAGAAGAAAGAGCATCAGATGTTGCAGAGATAGAGTGGGAAAAAATATCCATGAATCTAGAGGCAGAAGCATGGTGAGGAAAAATGCCAAAATAACCTTAATTAATTAATAAATCAATTCTAAGAATTCCATATGACCTGTTTGGACACAAGGAGGATATGAACAATACTTTCAATATTTATACAACTGGCATATTGGCAAAATAAACCTTAATGATGGCTGGAACTTTAAGAAATATGCCTGAAGTCTCAGCATTCTGAAAGCAGAGGATACAATGAACTCTTGACTTGCCTGGCTATTATACCGCATAGGCACTTGAAGAACAATGAAGAAAAGAGTTTCTCTGGAATTAGAATTGTCAAGAATATGCGCTGCACACATGTAAAGTATTTTGATTTCAGCAAAATATATAACAAAAATGCCTCATGATTATTTTATGGACAAGATTCTAAAATATGAATATGGATTATACTATCCAAGTGGTTTCTGAGAGCACTGGGCAAGACACTAAACAAAAGAATGTTATATTGATTCAAGGCAACATTTATTTCTAGGGGCAGAATAAACAGTTACCTTTGAGAAGCTTAAATAGCCAAGAGTCACGTGAGTTTCAGAAACACTTAAATGCATAAACAAATAAACAACTTTTATCCCTAGAAACCAAAACATTAAGTGACATGGCGACTACTTCAGCTACGTATGCCTCTCTAAAACACAAACTTCAACCTTCAAACATCTTATTGGCAATATAAAAAGATCAGTCTGGCAACTGCCTACACTAGCTACCAGTGGGATACTAACTGTGGAGCAAAAAAGGAGGAGCATTTTAAGAGAATTTATCAAAATAATTATAGGAGAATACTTTCATTAAAAAAATAAATTGGTATAATTAGAATAGAATCATAACTCTTTCACAAGTGCTTCTGCATACACTCCATCTTTGTTACCTTTAACGATTTGACATTCAGTTAAAATTAAGTGCTTCTTCCAGAGTATGGAAAAATTCTGATTTACTGTTCTATTCAATTCTTAGCGTAATTGGAAATGATGCAGAATTGGTTACTTTTAGCAAGGGATTATCTCTCTTAACCTTGTTGAATTTTTATCCACTCTTTGCAACTAAATAATTCAGGAAAAAAAGAGGGAAAAAACGTTGACTTGTCAAAAGATAACCAAGAACGTCTTTCCTGTAGGACAAAGAAATACTAAAACTTAAAGCAGAAAGAAACAAGAGTTGGAAGAGTTATAAAAACCTAATAGGGGGCCGGGCGTGGTGGCTCACGCCTGTAATCCTAGCACTCTGGGAGGCCGAGGCGGGCGGATCACTCAAGGTCAGGAGTTCGAGACCAGCCTGAGCAAGAGC
>NW_012148730.1:4019250-4020731 GCF_000956105.1 Propithecus coquereli
GCTTGAGGTCAGGAGTTCAAGACCAGCCTGAGCAAGAGCAAGACCCCTGTCTCTATTAAAAATAGAAAAAAATAGAAAAAATTAGCCAAGCAACTAAAAATAGAAACAAAAAATTAGCCGGGCATGGTGGCAAGCACCTGTAGTCCCAGCTACTTGCCTGTAATCCCAGCTACTCAGGAGGCTGAGGCAGAAGGATCACTTAAGCCCAGGAGTTTGAGGTTGCTGTGAGCTAGGCTGACACCATGGCACTCTAGCCCAGGCAACAAAGCCAGACTATGTCTCAAAAAAAAAAAAAAATGTGGGTGAGAGAAAAAAAGAAGTAGATACGGTTACTGCTTTTAGGAACTTGAGTCCTGGAGAGGAGAGGAGGTTATCTACAGATATCCACTTATTTTTTTTTAATGTTAGTTTTATTTAAATGCATAGGTGGCATCCCTTAAGAATGGAGTCATTCCTTTTATTACCTAATAAAAATATCAATATCATGTAAAGTTTTGTTAATGACCCATGAGTACCTGGATCTTATTTGTTGCCATCCAGTTTCCCAAAACCCAGACATCCTGTTTGTCCAGTACTTGGGACATTAAAAATGAAAATGGTAGAAAAACTTTCCTACGCTGTTTCCCTGATTCCACCCTCAACTGCTACCTAGTATAAGTCTACTAACACTTATCTTAATCTAAAATAATTAATGAGTGCGTATTGGATGGATGTGTTACTCTAACACACTGTGTTCTCCATAAGAGCAAAGATCAATTCTGTCTTGTTCATATTCCTAGCACCTATCACAATAGCATAAGAGGCCTCTAACATAATAGGCACTCAATATTTGTTGAATATTGAATGAATAAATGAATGATGTGAAGTTAAATTATCAGCTCTAATAAAAACATCTCTCCTCTAGCATCGAGTTTTAGATACCGCCAGGCAAAATTCCGTTTCAATCACGTTAGTAGGTAGATTTAATAAAGATGCCGTATTTTGGAGCTATTGTCATCCTTTGTTTGAACAAGAGATAACTGAATGAGCTAGACAAATCCCTTCCAACTCCATGATTCTACAATCCAGTGGAATATTGAAACTTGTAGCTTGCCATCTAGGATCCACGTAGTTTTAAAGGAAGAAAATGTAAAGTCGAAAGATCACATAATCTTTACCCCAAAAGTAGCATTCGTTGCCAAGGACCTAGCTGTCAAGCAGGCATGACAAATCGCACAATTGCTGCAGCAGTTTACACAAGGGGAAGGGAGGCAGGCTACCTCCAAAGGAAACCATAAGGGATAATAGTTCAACTTGAAACCCACAAGGTAAGAATGCTGAGGGAGGCCGAGCGCCGTGGCTCACGCCTGTAATCCTAGCACTCTGGGAGGCCGAGGCGGGCGGATCGGATCGTTTGAGCTCAGGAGTTCAAAACCAGCCTGAGCAAGAGCGAGACCCCGTCTCTACTAAAAATAGAAAGAAATTAATCGGACAACTAAAAA
>NW_012148730.1:4020781-4022634 GCF_000956105.1 Propithecus coquereli
CCCTTCAGTTCAAACGTTGACTCTGGCAGCTCTGGTCTGACTGCCAAATGTATCAGATGAAGTCACATGTAAGAGCACTTTTGATAAGATCCAATTCAATGACTTTCGGTCTTTACTCTGCATAACTCTTCAAATGTTCTCTGAGAAGTACAGCATCAAGATGAGATCATAGTCTCCCCGTTAAGGATTTTTCAAAGCACAGCTGGGTCTGGGGGAATGCAAGGGAATGGCCTGATGGCAGTTAGCACATTTAAGGAAATGTTGGTTGGTGAATTCCTAAAGAACACAGAGGCCTCTAAAGTCTTTCTGGGCATGACTATTTTATTGAAAAATTATACTCAATGTCAAGTTTTATTGGCAATCATAGGTTTAGCAGAAGACTTGTGTCACATCTTGAAATCCAGTGTCTTACCTTTTGTTGATGGAGAACATGGGAAATAAGAATGTCCATAGGTTTGTGAAGCCATGTATTCTGTGTTTGGCGATGTTGCCCTTGTTATTGATGGAGAATTTAACAAGTACCTAAAGGCGACATTGAACACACTTCAGCAAGCCTCCCAATCCCAGATGAACAAGTCAGACTATGAATGACATGGCAGATTCACTGAATGAGCTAAGGGAAAGCTGCTGGGAAGCCTATACTATAATTTTCCAAGGCTCAAAGGGAGGCTAAGAGAATGCATACTCAGATACGCTGCTGGTGCAACAAAGAGTGGAATGCAGTCTGTCTTTCTTTGACCACATTGGTAGATTTGAGGATCATATAGAAAGCACAGGTAGTGGTGCTGCTGAACTGATAGGGAACTTACAACAGCACTTGGGACAGATGTACTGAAATTAGTAATAACTAGGCTGATGATTCTTGAAGTGTTGACTAAAGGACAGAGATTCAAAACTAGCCAAACAAAACACTTAGCTCTTTGGGCATTGATATAACTGAGGAAACTGAAGAACCAAGGCTGATCTGTGGCCATCGGGATGATACCCAAGATCACTACTGGGAATTTGCAATCTTTCAAAAAACCTGGAAGAGAAGAGTGTGCACAGATGCTGAAAACACATCACATTGAAAATCTTGCCACAGAAGCAGCAACTGTTAGTGACAACACTGTCACTGTTGTTTAGTTATGTAAACATTGACTTCAGAGAAAGCTATCATATTAGTCATCTTGGAAAAGAGAAAAAGAAATGATTTACTTAATTGAAGAAGAATAAAAGGAAGAGGAGGAGGAAGAGGAGAGAAAAGAGGAAAAGGGAAAGAGAAAGGGAAAGGCAATGAGAGCGAGAAGAGAGTTATCTCTTCCCAAGGAATGCTACCATTCATTTTTCTGTATTTCAGCTGGTGCTGAGTGGAATGACTGGTTTTTCCAGAGAGGAGAGACTAGATTTGGTAGCTGTATTTTGTTATAAAAAATCAGCCTGACCTATACTGCTGCTTATGATGATGGAGCCTGAGTTTGTGCACCTTTACCACACAGTACTGCATGCATGCAGGCTGAAAGGAGAATGAGGAATGCTTTACGATGTGAGTGTGGGAGAGTGAAGCTGGATCCATAGTCTCAAATTCAAGTCATTGAAATTTATTTTTTTTCCCTTAGAAAAAGCATGGAAGGCTAGATGCTGCGTTTCAGAAAACTAACTGAAAGTTCTGTTACTGATAGAGAACAGGAAATGTAAAAGAAAAGGAAAAGAAAAAAAGAAGGACATTTTTAGGGTTTGGACTGTTTTTAATTATTATCATTATTTAGAAAAAACACTAACAAATAATCAGAATAAAAAGCTCACGCCTGTAATCCTAGCACTCTGGGAGGCCGAGGCGGGCGGATTGTTCTGAGCTCAGGAGTTCGAGACCA
>NW_012148730.1:4034856-4036340 GCF_000956105.1 Propithecus coquereli
TTTTTTTTTTTTTTTTTTTGAGGTGAGTAGCCAAGAGTTTTGTTTTGTTTCATTATATTTTAACATAAATACTTTTTGGTGGAGAATACATTCTCCAGTTTTCCTCAGGTAAACACACCTCTCCCTATTGTCTTCTACCTGGCTACATCGCACACTGTTACCCGCCTGGCATCAGACAGCCTTTGAGTTTCTAGTTCCGGGCGTAGAGAATTTTAAGGCTGAGAGACACATTACAGATTATCTGGTCTCATTTCCAAAACCGTTTCCGATAGTCTCACTCTTCCAACTCTATGCACTGTTGCTTGTCACAGAAAAGAATCGCAATTCGAAATGCTCTTCTCTCACGGCAGTCAGTGCATTTCCGACGTTCCAGGTCACGGCAAGTTCACCAATTTGACAGCTCATGCGTTTTCAGCATGCTTGCTTTCCTGTCGGTGGCAGAATAACCTCTATGTACTATGATAACCTCCACGAGAACAGATTTTTCTTCTAAGTTCAACGGTAACGTAGCAGCTCCATATGCATGCTACAGAGATGCAAGTTTGTGAATGTGATTTATGATTAAAGCCTTCAGAGCTGTGTTCGAACGCCTTAGCACAGACATGTAACTGCATTACTCACCAGAAGAGCTCATTCCTATGCCTGGTTTTATAATGAACTGAGGAGGGTCCTTTGAGCTTACTGCTATTGCTACATTTGTGGAAGAGTTCAAAATCCAGCAGGGTCACAAACACAATCAGCTCAAGTGAGTAAAATCCATTGGAAAACAGGGAAATTGCATTTCTGTTGCAGGTGCAGACTTGGATGGCTTTTCGCCCCTATACATCTGCCTAGAATTTCTGATTGTTACTAAGGAGAATAAAGGGAAAGCCATTTGGCATAAGAAATGCTTTTCCTTCTGACTTTGCCTTAAAACCCCTTCAACTGGGAAGAAGGTGAGAGGAGCCATCTGTTGCCTGTATCATGCACTAGCCTGCTGTGCCACACTTAAAGGAGTGTCGTGGTGCTGGGGAACTCTCTGGAGCAAGTGGGAGATAAAGGTACAAAGAGCTGGAAACTCCTAGCTCAGCAAATGCACTGGCAAGTTGGCAACCGTTAGAAACATATTTTGGAGAACTGGTTTTTCTCTGAATCAGAGTAGAGCGGATTTCAGAATCCCAAGTTGGTGCCCTGCAAAGTTCTCCTTTGTATTAAATGGGAGATGAAATAGGACCCACGTCAGGAAGGATCATCAACCTCAACCTGATTCTCTTGGTGGATGCAGTGAATGGAACACCGTGACTGCATGGAAGAGACGCTTGTCCACTGATGTTAGGACTGCCACCATGGGGACTTTCCCCTAGTCCGTTTTGTGTTTGTGTCCATATGTGCACGTGTGTGTTTGCATGTGTTGTTCAAACCCAAACCTTGTGAGAGATCAGTAGCTAGCCTGAGATACTCTCAAATTCCTGAAGAGTTGCATCAAACGTTAGAGCCAAACAGCT
>NW_012148730.1:4036390-4042092 GCF_000956105.1 Propithecus coquereli
AAAAAAAAAAAAAAAATTTAAATGATCCAATTTAGTGTGTGGCATATTAGACATCTACCTCCCCTGGAAAAAAAAAAATAATACCAAGGAGTTTACAAATAATATACAATAAAAATAAATACACAAAAATACAGCACTAAAAAGGAGGACAAATTTAACAATCAAACAAAATCTAACAAAATGACCATTTGGAAATTGTTTGACTTTCTATTTTTTTATTTGGTTGTTTCCAATGTAGCATTGCTTTCTTGCTATTCTTTAAAATCAACTCACCACAAAAACTAACCAAAAATATATGCATACAGGATGTGTGTGTGTGTGTGTAATTACAGCTCTCATGATGAAAACAATACTTATAAAAGGTTTTATGTTTCTACTGAGGTTGAAGATTCATACAATGATCTCAAACATTCCATAGGAAAAACAAATACATTTTAGGGAAAATACAAGTACATTTCTCTCCAAGAGAAGAGGAAAAAAAACAATCTTTTCTCCTCCATGTAGAGCTATGCTGAAACTGAACCTCATCTGAAAGCCCTTTATAATTACATTTGGCTAATTATATAGTGTGATAAAATATTCCCAAATTGTATTTGAAAGGCCCATACACTCACGCCAAACCTGATGCTTCCAAACTGGTACATTTTTTGCAAAGCAAAAGGGTTAGCAAGTTAGTATGAATCAAGCCAAAAACTGATAAAAGTAAATCTCTTTTGATGGGCAGGCCTCAAAAGCTTGTTGAAGGCTGCTGGTTCAACTAAGCATTGATTAAGTGTGTGGATGCTTATCTGATGCTTATCCGAACTTATCTGAAATGGAACATCTTTGTTCTAAAAAACTAGACTAAAAATCTGACACTGATTTTGGTGCTTTGGTTCATAATAGGTCACAAATATCAAAAAAGCAGCCCAACTAGGGAGTGGAGATATAGCTGGAAATAAAAGCAGGGGGATTAGAAATTAAAACTGTCAAAATTTTGAAAATGTTTGGGGCAATGAATCTCAAGGAAGTGGGTGGCATATATAAATATCAGTGAAGGAAGAAGGTTGGTGTGTTAATTTGAAAACAAAACAGAAATTTGTCTTAATATTTTTTTAAAATCATGAGCTAATTTATTTTGAAATTTCATATAACATCAAAAGAAAGTATGGAATTTCCATGTTCACCAAAAGAAAACATAGAGAAGAATTCCGCTTCTGGGAAGATGTACTGCTAAGTACAACTAGTAAACCATCGATATTACATGCATAACAAACGTAAGAAGAGTCTGAAAAGTGGAGAGAAGGCTGGACTGGCTAAGAACTTCAGGATCCAAGGAAAGGAAAGATGGTTGACCAGAAGGCCATTGGAGGGAATGTAAAATGGTTCATCCACTCTGGAAAATAGTTTGACAGTTTCTTTAAAAACTAAACATGTAACTACCCTAACAACCCAGCAATTGTACTCCTGGGCATTTATTCCAGAGAAATGAAAACTGATGTCTGTACAGAAACCTGTACAACATTGTTCATAGCATCTTCATTTGTAATAGCCCAAAACTGGAAACTGTGCAGATATGCTTCAATGTGTGAGCGGTTAAACTAACCACAGAATATGCATGCCATGGAATACTACTCAGCCATAAATAGGAACAAACTATTGATACACACAATGGCCTGGATGAATCTAAAGGACATTTTGCTGAGTGCAGAAAGCCAGTCTCAAAAGGTCACAATTTTATGACTCCATTTATATAACATTCTTAAAATGACAAAATTACAGAGATGGGAAACACAAATTACTGCTTTCTAGGGGTTAAAGATGGTATAGGGGAGAGGAGTAACATATAAGTAACTATAAAGGGGTAAGATGAGATAGATCTTTGTGGTGATGGGATAGTTCTGTATCTTGATTGTAGTGGTAGTTACACAAATCTATACATGTGATTAACTGACATAGCACTATACACATATATTGTACCAAAGTCAATTTCCTGATTTTGATATTGTACTACAGTTACTTAGGATGTAGCCACTGGGAAGAAACTGAGTGAAGGGTACACAGGACTTCTCCATACTATCTTTGCAACTTTCTGTGAATCTATATTTATTTGAAAATTAAAACATTAAAAAAGAGATATAGATTTGAAAGTTTCAAAAACACTGGGAGGCAGGAAAAAAATGTAGATAATCACTTAAGAGGGCAAGAGAGCTTTTCTTAATCTCAATTTTGAGATTTATGCCACATTATATTTGAGTGAAACTTCAGTTCAAGATTATACTTTAATTTTAATACCCGAGTCTGCTTTTTAAAGTTTGGTGGTGGTATCATTTGGAGGTCATAAAAATAAAGAATAGCAACACAAAGTCTTTCAATTTCTGATCCTAATGCATTGACACTTGAAGTCTCAATAAAATCTATGGCCTAAATTCATATCATTTTTGCATTTGAATGAAATGTTTTTGGGGAAAAGGGTAGGACATTTGCACTGAAAAAGTAAACTTCACCATCCACAATGACCCAATGATATTCAGAACATCTTTTCTGCATCTTTTCTCTGTGTGACCAATATAACCACTACCAGAATATCACTAGGTTGGCTGTGGTCTCAGGACGCATGCTCAGTGAAGTCTGCTGTATCATCTAGAAATGGCAACAGAGACCTTTAAGAAAAGGGGCTTAAACAAGATTGAAAAAATTAACTTTGTCTAACATAAAAGATATTCCAAGGTAGACAATTCAGAGACGATAATGATAACTCTAAGGTCACAGAGGATGATGTTTATGTTTACAATCCATCATCTTTTTCACTGGCTTCCACACCGAAGACTACCTAGTTCAATATGGCTACTTAGACCCCAGCCATCAGGTCCACATCATTGGCAGAAAGCAGGAAATGGGAAGGGAAGAATATATGTACCAAATGCTATCTCTTTGTTAAGGAGAGTTCCTGGAAATCACATCCCATCTCTCACATCTCATAGGCCATCCAGAATAAAATTGGGTTCTGTTATTAATTAAAAGGGAGAGAATGGATACTAGTCAGGCATCTAGGACTTGCTGTCAAATATGAAAATAACCATAGCCAGCCTTATGGATTGTAAACAAGCCCAAAGAATACCTAGTCGGGCTAAAAACAATCTCCTATACCTGGCAGGAGGTAATCTTTAGCAATAAAGTGAATAGGTTCTCACAAAACTAGAACTTGACAGACCATATGAACAGTGACACTCTGGTCAACAAGAAACTAGAGAACTGGATCAACAGAAATTTTTTGAGAACTACAGATTGTCAGGTGCCAAAACTTAAAGGGAAAGTGAAGACTGAAACAGGCACAATTGTTCACAGTGTCTAAATATTTGATGGCAGTTAAATCTGGCCCCACAAAAAGTGGCTCGTCCAGATTAAACAGTTTCAGTAACAGCACCTTACAAATTCTATAACAGACAGCAGGACTGTATCACTTGCAACAAGCATATTAAAGAGATTTTCTCTAAACTTGAGGGAAAAGGCTGTTCATTTGTAAATGAGCATTTCTCTAAAAATAAGCAAAGATGTCATTGCAATTGCCATTTGACAGATGAGAAGACTGAGGCCCAATGAAATTAAGATACTTGGGCAAATTCACACAGCTGAGAAGTGGCAGAGCCCAGATTCCTTATAAGCAGAACACTGCACTACCGTCCACCGCACAAATCACCATTACTTAAAACATATTTTAGCTATATGTTTAATCTAGATGTAAAAGGCATTTACTGCTCCTTTCTGGGAGCAGATTATTATATTTTCCTGCCAGTGTAGAAAGTTCATATTAATCAAGACTATTCGAGGCCGGGCGAGGTGGCTCACGCCTGTAATCTTAGCTCTCTGGGAGGCCGAGGCGGGCGGATTGTTTGAGCTCAGGAGTTCGAAACCAGCCTGAGCAAGAGTGAGACCCCGTCTCTACTAAAAATTAGAAAGAAATTAATTGGACAACTAAAAATATATAGAAAAAATTAGCCGGGCATGGTGGCGCATGCCTGTAGTCCCAGCTACTCGGGAGGCTGAGGCAGGAGGATCGCTTGAGCCCAGGAGTTTGAGGTTGCTGTGAGCTAGTCTGACCTCTAGCCAGGGCAACAGAGTGAGACTCTGTCTCAAAAAAATAAAAATGAAAAAAAAAAAAAAAAAGACTATTCGATATAAGGTCTCTGGAAAATACTGTATACTTAAACTGGGACAAATGAGCTTGCTAGTGCATTGGAGGCTTCCTAGCCGTCTCAGCCTACCTGCGAGGGATCCACCCTACTCTCCAGAGAGGAAGAGCCCAGCTGTATCCCGCCTGCAGCATTTTGACCAGCTGCTGGAAAGTGCTTTGCTTGCCGGGGCAGCCACAGCCAGCTCTTTCTACTAAAGATAAAGGATCCTGATTATGGCAAGTATTCTCGCTGCAAACCATACCTTTTTGCAGTTGCTTGTTTGTTTTATTTAAAACCATTTTGACAGCGCTCTGCTTGCTCTGCTTCTATAAATAATCAGCCTTAATGATAAAGTATAACCTGCACATTCGAATGTGCATTTACTTCTATACATCTCCGTGCCCTGAATAGGCACGGCTACAAAGACATCAGTTTTGAACATGAGCATATGGTTCTGAGAACTTCATATTTCAAATCCACAATGCAACTTAAGAATTGAACATAATGTTTTCATTAACACTGATGATACATAAAACTGCTTCTTAAAAAAACAATAAAACCTGGACTTGAGCTGTTGAGCATGGAGCTTTGAAGCTACTTAGGATTGAATTTGTATGTTGAAAAAAATTATGTCTGACAGCAAGATAAAGCATGCATAAAATATTGCCTAAATTCACAATGCTTCTGTTCAGTCCTTAAAAGAAACTTGTAAGCAAATATTCCTCCACTGCCCGACAAGTGACTTCTAGTTCCTTGCAAGTGCTCTATCATTGACTTTTGCACTGACTCATTCTCATTTGTCCGTATGGTGTAAATATGTCCTGGCTGGTCATTAGCTTTTTCAATTCCCCCTCAGAGCCTCTTTTGGTGCATATGTCAGAAAGAGACTGCAGAGAGATGCAGGAGTTAACACGTAATTGCATGTTACTCTAGAGTGACTTGGAACCCTATGGAACACCTGGTTGTGCATAGCACACAAAGAACGGAAAGACAGTCATTTGAAAGATCTTTCATTTAAACGTATTTCTAACAAAAGATGCCAGATACTCCATGTCTTACTTGCCCCAAACAGAAGCATGCAATTTATCCATTAATGGTGAGCCTAGAGAACTACAGTCCAACTTCCTCCCACTGTGCCCAAACTGTTCTTAATAGACCATCTCTTTGAGTAAAGAGAGGAGTTCAGGCACCATGCAGAATAAATCCTTGCCTTAATTTAAAAGCCTTACAAAAAATGGAAGATCCATGGTGAGACTCTGGAGGACTCCTGTGGAGACTTCCTCTTCTTATTGCATGTAAGAAGTAAGTATTTCATGGAGAAAGGGAAAGATAAGACCCAAAGGGCGTGTGCAGTAGACTGAATTCCTTGAAATCTGTATTCCTCTTCCCTCCCAGACAGTGGAATCTTTCTCTGGCTGCCACAGACCTCCCTCTCCACTGCCTTCTAGTACTCCTAGAACTTCAGTTTACATCATGTAATCCACCTTCCATTTTGCCTCCTCCCTCAGGTTTCACTCCCTAATTGTTCTTCTGAGTTTCCCGGTGAGC
>NW_012148730.1:4044497-4045411 GCF_000956105.1 Propithecus coquereli
GTTGTTCAAACCCAAACCTTGTGAGAGATCAGTAGCTAGCCTGAGATACTCTCAAATTCCTGAAGAGTTGCATCAAACGTTAGAGCCAAACAGCTTCCATGTAGTCACCACTTTCCCCCTCCTTTCCCCAAACTGATTTGGACATCACAAGAGTTGCTGCTCTTGCTCTCAATATAAATGTGGATGTACATAATGCAGCCACAGTGTGACTAAAATTGTTTGCCTTTTAGTAGAACGAGCATGCTTAACTTCTTACATGTTAAGAAAAAAAAAGACACCTCGGTAATAAGCACCTCTTCCATTTAGATTTCAAAACAAAACTCTTTTTTTTAATTTTTCCTTTACACCTTGCAAATAGGAAGCAGATATAGCTGTGTGAAAACTGTTGCCAAAACTAGCAAAATTTAAAGCCTACAGCTTTACAGGAAAATAAAGAGATTTTGGTCTATTAAATATGCACACACACACGTGCACAAACACACACACACATACCACTTCTAGTAAAAATAGTATCCCAGGACTTTTTTTTGCCTGAACTGTGGTGTTGTTTATCTACCTTAGCACTAGCCCAAAAGAAAGCTACTTAGTATTAGGTCAAAGGGTCCATACTTCCACACAATAATTCTCAGATCAGTTTCCTTGTACTCAGGGTAAGTAGCTCAAGAACTTTCTTCCCTTCTCTGTCATTCAATATTCTTTTATTTTAATTTACCAAATTATGTATTATATGCTTACGTGGTACAAGGAACTGTATTGCAAAATGTGGGTGAGAAGCCAAGCTCCGTGGCTCACGCCTGTGATCCCAGCACTCTGGGAGGCCCAGGCGGGAGGATCGCTTGAGGTCAGGAGTTCAAGACCAGCCTGAGCAAGAGCAAGACCCCTGTCTCTATTAAAAATAGAAAAAAATAGAAAAA
>NW_012148730.1:4045461-4049423 GCF_000956105.1 Propithecus coquereli
TTTAAAGACTCTTTGACTTGTAATTGATTAAAGAAATGAGACTTCCTCTGAAGGCTTGGAATGTTTTAAGTTAAGACAGGAAGTCTGTTAATCAAAAACAAGCCAGGGAATGAATACCCAGATTCAGTGATTTGTTATGCAAATTGAGGACCTGCAGGTTTTTCTCCCATATCCTTAGGCCTGTTAGTGAATTACAAAGCATATATCCAAGAAAGGAGGGGGGCATGAGATGAGGCATGTGTGACCTCTTGGCCAGCAACTCAGTTTTAGGGTATCCCCTTGTCCTAGAGGGGGTCCATTTAGTCAACCAGTGTGGGGGGAAGCCTTAAGATTTTATTTTAGTTCACACTTATAACTTCTTAGTAAAACATTTGAGCTTCACAATTTTACCCCAACTTCTCTTCCCAGCTTCATCTTCCATCACTTTTGGAATGTGATGGCCCCCGAAGATGCCCATGCCCTGAGCCCTGGCTCTTGTGACTATATTATGTTACAGGGCAAAAGAACTTTATAGACGTAATTAAGATTGTAGGATTAAAACAGAGATTATCCTGGATTATGCAGGTGGGCCCAATCTAATCACATGAACCCTTAGAGGCAGAGCACTTTCTCTGGCTGGAGGGAAAGAGATGCAGTAGAAGGGAAAATCAGAATAATTTGAAGCAAGAGAAGCACTCAAATGCGCCATCACTGGTTTGAAGATGGAGGGAGCAATGTGATGAGCAATGACGATGACCTTATGGAATTGAGAGAGGCTCCCAGTTGACTGTGAGAAAAGAATCAGGGACCTCAGCCCCACACCCACAAGGAACTGAATTCTGCCAACAATCTGAAAGAGCTTGGAAGCAAATGCTTCCTCAGAGCCTTCAGAAAAGAGCTCAGGCCAGCCAACACTTTGATCTCGGCCTTGTGAGACTTGAGACTCTGAGCGGAGAGCAATGAGGTACTCTAGTCCCTGAGCATCTCAGCTCATAGCCTAAATGCACAGAGGTTAAAGTAAGCAGTAAAAATTGAATGTTAATTGGTTGAATTAGTGATTCCCTTTGGCTCCATTGAATACTTGCATAATTAGTATTAAAAGAGTCAAGTGAAAGAAGGAAAGGAAGTGCCCATCCCTAAAGCTGTTTAATTAGAATATCCCTTTTCTTGTGACTGCCCTGTTTTTGGCAAGAGCATATTTTTAAAAATGGAAACCAAAATTGAATGGTAAATGTAGTCAGCAATCCCCTCATTTCCATATCTACTTCTATCATCTCTATTTTACCTTGTACTGAAATATTTATGTGACCAGAAACAAAGGCATGGTCAGCAGAATTCTAATGACACTGTCTCAAGCTTCTTGTCCCATGGCAATCAAAGTAACCTAGATGCTGTTGTGAAGGGATTTTGAGATTTTGCTGATGTAATTAAATTTCCAAGTCATTCGACCGTAAGATCTGGAGACTATCTGTATGGGCTCAACCCAGTCAGGTAGTAGCTCTTAAAGTGGGGAGCTTTCCCTGACTAGTGTCAGAAGAGAAAGGCGGGGGGTGGGGGGGAGTCGGCAATTCAACACACAAAAACGAATCTATGCACTGTTGCTAGCTTTGAAAATGGAGGAAGCCATGAGCCAAAGACTGTTGGCAGGCTCTAGGAGCTGAGAACAATCCTAGCCAACAGCCAGCTAGAAAATAGGACCTCAGTTCTACAATATTATGGAACTGAATTCTGACAACAACCTGAATCAGACAGGAAGCAGATTCTCCCCCAGAGCCTCCAGATAAGATCCCAGGCTTTCTGCCACCTTGCTTTTGCCCTTGTGAAAACCTAAGCAGAGAACCCAGTTGAGCCCACCTGGACTGCTGACCTACAGAAACCATGAGATAAATAAATGGTTGTTGCTGGGCGTGGTGGCATGCACCTGTTGGCCCAGCTACTCAGGAAGCTCAGGTGAATATAGTAGTTCAAGACCAGCCTGGGCAACATAGCTAGAGGTTTTTTTGTTTTGTTTTGTTTTGTTTTGAGACAGAGTCTCATTCTGTCGCCTGGGCTAGAGTGCTGTGGCGTCAGCCTAGCTCACAGCAACCTCAAACTCCTGGGCTTGAGCGATCCTCCTGCCTCAGCCTCCCGAGCAGCTGGGACTACAGGCATGCGCCACCATGCCCGGCTAATTTTTTCTATTTTTAGTAGAGTCGGGGTCTCACTCTTGCTCAGGCTGGTCTCAAACTCCTGACCTCATGTGATATTCCCATCTCAGCCTCCTAGAGTGCTAGAATTACAGGCATGAGCCACCGCACCTGGCCAATGTAAAGAGTATTGACATAACTACAAATCTAACAGCTCCTGTGATATCCATCTCCAGTGGCTTTTCCCTAAGGAACTTGTGAAAATTACTAGTATGATTTCTGGATATTCTTGTCCAGTCTTGCTTATTTAGTAGGTCCCTCATATGCTAGGTGATACATCCCAGTTATGTAAGCTGTCTGAGTCTCAAATGCCTATTCTGTAAAATGCAGATGATAAAACAAAAATACTATTCCCTTTAAGGGATTAAATGAGTTAATACTCATAAAATACTTATATTAGAACCTGGCACATAATGAATGTTCAAAAGACATATTTCTATTTAAAAAAATTAGCCGGGCATGGTGGCGCATGCCTGTAGTCCCAGCTACTGGAGAGGCTGAGGCAGTAGGATTGCTTGAGCCCAGGAGTTTGAGGTTGCTGTGAGCTAGGCTGATGCCATGGCACTCTAGCCCGGGCAACGAGTGAGACTCTGTCTCAAAAAAAAACACAAAACAAACAAAAAAAAAACAACATATTTCATCATCACTTTGTTTGCTCTCAAATGGCTCTTGTTGCCTCATGCCCCAATAACCCATGTCTTGGTCTTTGTCTTTGTGTTTGCTCAAAATGCAGCCTTTACCCATTGGTGCCAATGAAAGACTAATATGTAAGTTCTCTCTCCACCATGGGAGTTCTGAGTTTCTTTTGCCAGGAATGGCTGAATTATCTTTGTGGTATCCATTTATGGTTTCTTATACTGGTCTAGGAAGAGTCTTTGGCTTGAAGAATCTCTTTCCCGTTGGAGAAGTCTCCATTTGTGTAGCATCACTTCACTCCCAGTATAACATTGTTATTAATAATATTTTCAGGCACCCAGGGGTAGAGACATTACTGATTGATCATTTTGGTCCCACATTATGCAGGTTATGCAAATTTTTCATCTGTTTTACTGTAGTCGTGACTTAGTTTTCAGGAATCATCCATTTTTAAGATAAATTATTCTCCCTGCTTAGAAAACAAATTAACTGGTATTATACCAACAGAAAGTACAAATCAGGGGATTAAATCCATTTCCTGATCCAAAATTTACACCCTGGCCTGTTAAGTACAACTAACACTCTAGGTACTTATCATTGGTTTTTTCATTCTAGTTCAGGAATAATCCTTAGATCCAAGCTCTGGATTCCATAGTATAATTTGAAAAGAAATTATGCAGATCCTCCAAAAAACATCCTCTTTTGTGAAAACCACTAGCCCTACCTTTCTTATAAGCTATTATTCAATAATTATGAAGAATGTAAACTATAACTTTCTCAACATCTAAATTTTTATCTTGTATTCATTGAGATAAAATTTATATACAATAAAATGCCCAAATTTAAGTGTAAAATTTTATGAATTTGACAAATGTACATACCTGTGTAACCACCACCACAATCAAAATATAGAACATTTCCATCACCCTATAAAGTTAATTTTGTTTTCTTTATAATCAGTCCCCTTTTAAGAAGATATTCTTCCCACCTTCTGTCCCAGGCAATGACTGATCTAATTTCTATAATCATAGATTAGTATTGCCTGTTCCAAAATTTCATATAAATTTAAATACACAGTATATAATCTTTTGCATCCAGCTGCTTTCTACAGTATAATATTTTTGAGATTCATTAACGTGATATGCATTTGTACTTTGCTCC
>NW_012148730.1:4049473-4052542 GCF_000956105.1 Propithecus coquereli
CAAAGCTTAGAAGCATTTCAGCAATGGAATGAAAACAAACTCAACCAAAACCAATGTTTTCCATTAGAAAGAAGATATATTTCCTCCCTCAGTTCATAACTTAGCCCTCCTACACAAATGCCCAAGCTGGGAACCAAATTACTTAATAGTAGAAAAAACTCAAGCCGTTTTTCCTCTGCTCTCACACCACAACAACAATCAACACAGAAGACTTCTGTGACAAAATGTGTGTGGGTTTTTCCCCACCAACAAGCAAGCAAGCAAATCTGCAGACACCAGCTGGGTAGCCTCCAAGTCAATTCTAATACTATCTACCTGGAGATAGCATCAGATCTCACAAGCTGAGGACTCAGTCCCCAAGACTGCCCTGTCTTCAGACACCAGTCGCAAGGCCGGGCCTTCAGAATTTCTGACCAACTGGCTTCAAGTTGGGGTTCCCACAACCCCTTTTGGGGTTTGATTAACTTGCTAGAGCAGCTCACAGAACTCAGGAAAACACTTACCTTTATCAGCTTATTACAAACGATACAAACGAAGAGATTCACAGGGCGAGGTATGGGGGATGGGGTACCTCACCCTCCAGGAAGCCCGCCATGTTCAGCTATCCAGAAACTCGCTGACGCCAGCCCTTTGGGTTTTTATGGAGATTTCATTAGGTAGGCATGATTGATTGAACCATTGGCCATTGGCCATCAGCTTAACCTTTGGGCCCCCCCCACCGGAAGTCAGCGGGTGGGGCTGAAATTCCCAACTCTCTAATCCTACTGTGCTGTTTCCGGTGACCAGCCCCCATCCTGAAGCTACCTAGGGACTGCCAGCCATCAGTCAATCATTAGCATGCAAAAAGACATCACTTTGGAGATTCTAAGGATTTTAGGAGTTGTATGCCAGGAAATGAGTTTGAAGACCAAGTATATGTTTTACACTATCATACTTAATGGCTTTCATGCAATATATATTATTAAGTGCCAATTATGCAGAAATGAATGGGCCACAACTAATACCTGTTTTCACAGACCGGAAAGAGAAACAAGGAAGAGAGAAAACTAAATAATTAAATAAGTGGCCGGTGTGGTGGATGTGGTCGCTCACGCCTGTAATTCTAGCACTTTGGGAGCCCCAGGTGGGAGGATCGCTTGAGCCCAGGAGTTCCAGGTTGCAATGAGCTGTTATGACACCGCTGCACTCCAGCCTGGGCAACAGAGTGAGACGCTGTCTTAAATAAATAAATAATACTTAAATAAGTGAACACCATAAAATGTGAAGAATGTTCTTGTAGGGTGTTAGGGGAGAATATCCCTGGGAGTGTTCTTTGAGGAGATAACACCTACTGTGAGAGCTTGAGTAGAAGTTCTAGTTGAGAAATGAACCAGATATAAAGAAAACAAAGCCCTTAACCCCCACATGAAATAGTCTAAATCTTCAACGTTTCTTATCTGAATTATGCAGTAATTTCTAACTGGATCCCTGCCTCTAGTCCTTCTCCAGCCCAACCTCTCCACAGTGCCCCAAGTAATTTTTCTTTGAGATCAAAACCATTCAATGATACAGTAGTATCTAGTCCAGAAAATGACTTTTAGGTCAACGGGAAAAAAAGCCAAACTCTGTAAAATAATTTAAAGAGGTTTTTTTCTGAGCCAAATTTGAGGACCATGACCCAGAGCCATGCCCAAGAAGCCTTGAGCAAGTGGACTCGCTGTGGCTGGGTTACAGTTTGGTTTTATACATTTCAGCGAGATGGGAATTACAGGTAAAGTCATAAGGCATATATTGGTTTGTCCCGAAAAGGTGGGCCATCTTAAGGCGGTTGGGGGGGGTGCGCTTACAGGTTATAGGTGGGTTTAAAGACTCTTTGACTTGTAATTGATTAAAGAAATGAGACTTCCTCTGAAGGCTTGGAATGTTTTAAGTTAAGACAGGAAGTCTGTTAATCAAAAACAAGCCAGGGAATGAATACCCAGATTCAGTGATTTGTTATGCAAATTGAGGACCTGCAGGTTTTTCTCCCATATCCTTAGGCCTGTTAGTGAATTACAAAGCATATATCCAAGAAAGGAGGGGGGCATGAGATGAGGCATGTGTGACCTCTTGGCCAGCAACTCAGTTTTAGGGTATCCCCTTGTCCTAGAGGGGGTCCATTTAGTCAACCAGTGTGGGGGGAAGCCTTAAGATTTTATTTTAGTTCACACTTATAACTTCTTAGTAAAACATTTGAGCTTCACAATTTTACCCCAACTTCTCTTCCCAGCTTCATCTTCCATCACTTTTGGAATGTGATGGCCCCCGAAGATGCCCATGCCCTGAGCCCTGGCTCTTGTGACTATATTATGTTACAGGGCAAAAGAACTTTATAGACGTAATTAAGATTGTAGGATTAAAACAGAGATTATCCTGGATTATGCAGGTGGGCCCAATCTAATCACATGAACCCTTAGAGGCAGAGCACTTTCTCTGGCTGGAGGGAAAGAGATGCAGCAGAAGGGAAAATCAGAATAATTTGAAGCAAGAGAAGCACTCAAATGCGCCATCACTGGTTTGAAGATGGAGGGAGCAATGTGATGAGCAATGACGATGACCTTATGGAATTGAGAGAGGCTCCCAGTTGACTGTGAGAAAAGAATCAGGGACCTCAGCCCCACACCCACAAGGAACTGAATTCTGCCAACAATCTGAAAGAGCTTGGAAGCAAATGCTTCCTCAGAGCCTTCAGAAAAGAGCTCAGGCCAGCCAACACTTTGATCTCGGCCTTGTGAGACTTGAGACTCTGAGCGGAGAGCAATGAGGTACTCTAGTCCCTGAGCATCTCAGCTCATAGCCTAAATGCACAGAGGTTAAAGTAAGCAGTAAAAATTGAATGTTAATTGGTTGAATTAGTGATTCCCTTTGGCTCCATTGAATACTTGCATAATTAGTATTAAAAGAGTCAAGTGAAAGAAGGAAAGGAAGTGCCCATCCCTAAAGCTGTTTAATTAGAATATCCCTTTTCTTGTGACTGCCCTGTTTTTGGCAAGAGCATATTTTTAAAAATGGAAACCAAAATTGAATGGTAAATGTAGTCAGCAATCCCCT
>NW_012148730.1:4063982-4066652 GCF_000956105.1 Propithecus coquereli
CATATGTTTACCTAATTGTTGCAGCAAAATTTGTTAATAGGACTTTCTTTCCTCATTGAATTGCCTTGAAAATACTTTCAAAATTTAATTGACCATATAAGTGAGTTTATTCTTGTCTAACTATTCAGATCCATTGATCTGTTCATTTAATCTCATGCCAATGCTATACTCCCTCAATTACTATAGTTCTGTAGCCAGCCTTGCAATCAATAAGGGTTTGTATACCAACTTTGGTTTATTTTTTAAATTATTTTGGCTCTTATAGTTCCTTTTTATTCCCATAATAAATTTAGAATCCATGTGTTCATTTCTATTAAAATGGAATTTTTACTAGATTGTATTGAATCTACTGATCAAGTTGAAGACAGTTGATATATTAACAATATTGAGTGTTCCAATCCTTGGATACAATCTATGTTTCACGTTATTTAGTGTCTGTCATTAATTTTGGAATTCTCAGCCATTATTACTCTAAATGTTTTTTCTGTTCCTTTCTGTCTTTCTTCTCTTCCTGGCATTCTCATTAAGCATATGTTACACTGTTTTTAATTGTCCCACAGTTCTTGGATAGTCTGGGTGTTTTGTTCATTCTTCTTTTTCTTGATTTTTTGGTTTAGAAGTTTCTAATGACACATCTTTGAGTTCATTGATGCTTTACTCAGCCTTGTCCAGTCTACTGATGAGCCCATCAAAAGCATTCATTTTTGCTATAGTGTTTTTGATTTCTAGCAGTTCATTTTGATTCTTAAGAGTTTTCATCTCTGTGCTTACATTACCCTTCTGTTCTTGCATATTTTTCACATTTTCCATTAAAGCTCTTCACATTTTAATCATAGTTATTTAAAATTCTCAGTCTGATAATTTCGAAATCTCTGCCTTGGCTGAGTGTCGTTCTTGTGCTTGCTTTGTCTCTTCAGACTGTTTTTCCGCATTTCAGAATGCCTTGTAATTTTCTGTTGATAGTCAGACGTGATATATTATGTAAAAGGAATTGAGGTAAACAGGCCGTTAGTGTGAGGTTTTATGTTGATCTGACTAGGAGTTAGGCTGTGTTTACTGTTTGCTGTAGCAGTAGGTGTCAGAGACTACAATTTCCTTAAATGTCCTTATTTTTGTCGCCCCTATTGTCTTTGAGTTTCTCTACAGATTCTTACATAAATAGGGTGTGAGGATTGCAGTTATTTCACCTGTGATCCCATAATTATACAGGAACCCAACTGAAGTGGTGATAAGGTGTGGGGGGAGGGGAAGCATCCTATAGTCTTGTGATTAGGTCTCAGTCTTTTAAGGAGCCTGTGTCGCTGGGCTATGACCTTCACAAGTGCTTCTCAGCTTGTTTTTCCCCCTTAGGTAAGACAGGAAAACCAGAGGTGGCTGGAGGTGGGGATTTCTCTTCTCCCAGGCTGTTTAGGATCTTGTAAAAGCCAAGTTGGTTAAGCTCTGGCAAAATTATTTCCCTCAATGGCAGGCTTTTATTAAGGAGAAAAAAGTATCCTTGGGTGTATTTTAAAATAGCTACTTTTCCCTTCTCCCTTTCAGAAGCACAAAGGAATTTTCCTCCCATTTTCATTTGCAAGTATGCGCTGCTAATACGGTGAAAAACAATTATTTTAAAATTTTTTGTATTTTGACTTTATATCCTGAGACCTAGATTAATTTACTTTTTACTTGTAGTAGTTGATTTGTACATTACTTGGGATTTTATACGTGTATAATCATGTCTTCCTTAATTAAAAGAGATTTATTTATTTATGTATGTATGTATGTATGAATGAATGAATGAGACAGAGTCTCACTCTGTTGCCCAGGCTAGAGTGCCATGGCATCAGCCTAGCTCACAGCAACCTCAAACTCCTGGGCTCAATTAATCCTTCTGCCTCAGCCTCCTGAGTAGCTGGGACTACAGGCATGCACCACCATGCCCGATTAATTTTTTATGTATATATTTTTAGTTGTCCAGCTAATTTCCTTCTATTTTTAGTAGAGATGGGGTCTCGCTCTTGCTCAGGCTGGTCTCGAACTCCTGAGCTCAAAGGATCCACCCACCTCAGCCTCCCAGAGTGCTAGGATTACAGGCATGAGCCACCACGCCTGGCTTATTTTTTTCTTTTCCAATTTTATGCTTTTGGTTTCTTTCTTTTGACTTACTGTACTGGTTAGGTCATCCAGTATAATCCTTTAAAAAATGGTGATAAAAGACATTTTGTCTAGTTCGTGCTTTAGGGGAAAAGCATGCAATAGTTCATCACTAAAAATGATGTTAAGTGTAGGGTTTTTTTGTAGATGCCCTTTATTGGAGTAAATTCCCCTCTATTCCTGGTTTGTTGAGAATATCTTGCTTTTTAATCATGAATGGGTGTGGAATTTATCAAATGATTCTTCTGCATCTATTGAGATTACTTTTCTTCTTTATTCTCCTAAAGTGGTAAATTACATTGATTTGATTTTGAAAGTTAAACTAATCTTGCATTATTGCATTATCTCACTTATGATGTATTCTCTTTTTTAAAATTTGTGCGTATTGTGAATTCAATTTACTAATATTGTGCAAAGAATTGTGTGTGTGTGTGTGTGTGTGTGTGTGTGTGTGTGTGTGTCTACATTCATGAAAGATATTGGTCTGTTCTTTTCTGTTCTTATAATGCCTTTCTCAGATTTTAGTTGCTGGCT
>NW_012148730.1:4067492-4084020 GCF_000956105.1 Propithecus coquereli
CCCTCCACCGGCTGTCTGAATGGTACCCCTCCTGGCCAAGAGGATACGCTAAAACTCTAAAACTGAGTTGACGGCCAAGAGAGGGAGGTAAGACGTGCCTCATCATGCCCCCCTCCCCTGCAGGTCCTCAATTTACACAACAAATATATGGCCAGTAGCTTGTCTCCTATTAACAGACTTCCTTATCTTAATTTAAAATATTCCAAGCCTTTAGACAAAACTTCATTTCACTTTTGCGCCTATCTTTATTATTTTCTTTTTCCTGCTTTCTTCTATTTTGGGTTTAGTTTGCTCACCTTTTTTCTTAGCTTCATAAGATTATTAACTTTGAGCCTTGCTTCTTTTCCAGTATAAGCGTTCAAACTTATAAATTTCTCTCAAAGTACTACTTTAGCTGCTTCTCACATATTTTGCTATGTTATGTTTTCATTATCATTCAGGTGGATTTTTCTAATTCCCCTTGCATTTTTTTTTTTTTTCACTCAAGGGTAATTTACAAGTGGACTGTTTAATTTTAAACCATTTGAGGATATTTCTAGGTACTTTTTTGTTATTGATTTATAGTGTCATTTGTGCTTAAAGGATATTCTCTGTAAGATTTAAATTTTTTGAAAGGTATTGAGACTTATTTTAAGGCCCAGCATATGGTTTATCTTGCTTAAGTTTCCAAGTACACAGGAAAAGAGTTTTTTCTGCAGTAGTTGGGTGTTGGGTGAAGCATTATTAAAACATCCATAGGATCAAGTTAATTGACAGTATTTTCAGATCTTCCATATACTCACTTATTCTTTATTTCATTGTTCTGTCACTTTCTGATAGAAGGATGTTACTATAGCCAAGCATGATGGTGGATTTATCTACTTTTCCCTTCAGTTCTGTCAGTTTTTGCTTTTGTATGTTGAAGCTCTTTTATTAGTGTCAGGTTTTAGTCTGAAATGTTGGTTCTTGGCTTGCTTGTGGCCAAAGAATGACCAGGCACACCAAAGTAAGGCAAGCACAAAAATGAGGTTTATGGAGGGGAGAAAGATAGGATTATAGGGCAAGCGCAAGATACAGGTTTACAGAGCATGATACATAAGCCACAGATGACGACCGGACCCATTGTCGCAGCAAAGGGAGAGCAAAAGGAAGGGTACAAAAAAGGGTCTGGTTATGGTCTGTGTCTTGTTTTACAGTGGCCGGATTGGGACCTCCCTGGTGGCTCAGACATCACCATGGAACCACTTTGATTAGACAGTTGGAGGTTGCATGACCTGAGTCTTACTGCGCCTGCAGATCTCCCATGAGCCTCTCTGAAAGCCCATTTTGCAGGGGGGAGGGGGGACTCACAGCAGCACCCACTTTTATCCCTGGGAGACCCGGAATCCCTCTCTAACTACCTAACATTAGTTACATGCACATTATGATTTTTGTGTCTTCGACACTTTTATCAGGATACATTTCCCTATTTTCTTTAATAATCCCCCTTTTCTTAAATTCTATTTTGTCTGATATTATTATAATCACGTTAGCTTTATTACGCTTACCATTTGTATTATATATATTTTTACTTTTTAAACTTTTAATATATAAACCTCTTTATATTTAAAGTTAAGGCAGCATATAGTTGTGTTTTGCTTTCTCATCTAAAAAAAAATTATTGCCTTAATCCAAGTGGATACAATAAAGGAGAAACAGAGAAACAAAAAGATGCAGAACAACTAGCAAGATAGTAGACTTAAACCTAATAATATTCATAATTACATGAAACGTAAGTAGACTAAGCAATGCTTTCCAATTAAAAGCTTTCCTTTGACTTAATCCAATAATATTTATTATTCCATTTTAATTCTTCTATTGGATTTTTAGTTATACCTCTTTTTATCATTTTTAGTAGTTGCTCTAAGAATTAAACTATGCATCTTTATCATAGCATTCTTAGAGTAAATATTATACCAATTCAAATAAAAAATAAGTACCTCGAGAGGTAAAAGTTCATATATCCGCCACCCTTTGTGCTATTATCATGTGTTTTATATTTACATATATCGTAAACTCAACAGTGAAACGATTTTTGCTTTGAACAGTCAATTGACTTTTAAAAATATTAGGGGGACAATGTTTTTTAAATTTACCCATATATTTATCATTCCTGATACTTTTTATTTCTCCCTGTAGATCTGAGTTTTCATCTTCTATAATTTTCCTCAGTCTGAAGAACTTCCTTTAGCATTTCTTGTAGTTGAGGTATTCTGTTAACACATTCTCTCAGCTTTTGTTTATCTGAAAATATCTTTATTTCACCCTCATTTTTGAAGAATATTTTCACTGGATATTGAATTCCGGGTTGGCAGATTTTTTTTTTAACACTTTAAAGATGTGATTCCATTTTCTTTGGGTTTCCATTACCTTTTTTCATCTTTCCCTATAAAGCAATCTATCTTATTTCTCTGTTGCTTTCAATGTTATCTCTTTATCATTGGTTTTCCATAGTTTGACTATGATGTGCCTAAATGTGGTTTTCTTTGAATTTATTCTACTTTGAGTTTGCCAAGCTTCTTGGATCTGTAAATTAATGTTTGGTTTTTATTTGTTTGTTTTTGGCAAATTGTCTTTTATCTTTCACTAAATTTGAAAATGTTTAAAGTATTATGCTAAAAATATTTCTTTATGCCCAATTCTCTCCTCTCCTGAGACTCCAATTTCATGCATTTTAGATGCTTCATAATATCTTAAAAGTTACTGATACTCTATTTTTGTATCAATTTTTCTTCCTCTTTGCTCTTTATATGAATAATTTTGATTAACATATTTTCAAGTTCACTCACCCTCACTTTTATTACGCTCAATCTGCTGTTAATCTCATTCAGTGAATTTTTCATGTCTGATATTTGATCTTTAAATTCTAAAATGTCCATTTAATTTTTAGATAGATTCTATTTTTTCACTGAGATTCTAGAACTGTTCACTCATTTTGGCAATCTTTTCCTCTATGACCTTAAGCATATTTATAATGACTGCTTTAAAGCCTTTTTCTGCTAATTCCATAATCTGGGTCATCTAGAAGTCATTTTCCACTGATTGCTTTTTCTCTTGATTATAGATCAAATTTTCCTGTTTCTCAATAGGTAGTATGATTCTTAAAAATTTTTTACTAGACATTTTGGATAATTCATTATAGAAACCCTGCATTTTGTTATGGTCCTCTGAAGAATGTTCGTTATAAATTATTTGCTGACCAAACTGAACTTGTGTAGGCTTGGTTTTATGCTCTGTTAGTGAGATTCTCTTCCAGTTTTTCCATTTGTCCTAAGGTGAATCCCCCCTTAATATTGAAACATAACTTTTACCTCTAAAACACGACCCTTCTGGGGTTTCGCTGGTAAGCCTAAGATATTTACCAAGTCCCCTTAAAACTCCGGACTCTGTGTTTCCTGCAATGGATATCTGCTGAAATATCTGTGCAGCATTTTCAATCTTCTAGTCCTTCTTTTCTCCTGGGCTCTTTGGAGTCTCCCCCATAAATGTATGGTTCGTGGATCATACAAGATTTTAGAGAAGTTTATATGCAGATTTGAGGACTCTCCTTCTGTAGCCTCCTCTTTGTCAGAATCTCTCCCCTTAATTTCTAGTTGAGTTGCCATCCTTGAATTCTATTATTTGACCCCCAAAGCTAAGCTTTCCGCTTGATTTTTAGCTGCCACACAGGTTATGTTCTTGGCTGCATTATTAAGATGAAAGCTGCATAAACATGGATTTCATAATTGCTGTCTGAGTGAGGGTTAATCCAATACAAGTTCTTCCACCACTACCAGACCCAGAAAGTCAACAAATTAATATTTCAAAGGACAACAGTGGAAGGTTTGTCTTTGCCATTCTTTCTTTGTTCAACCATTCAGAGTCTTGGATTAAAATGGAATGTAGGCTGGGCGTGGTGGCTCACACCCATAATCCTAGCACTCTGGGAGGCCAAGGCAGGAGGATCCCTTGAGGTCAGGAGTTCGAGACCACCTTAGGCCAAGGGTGAGACCCCCATCTTTACTAAAAATAGAAAAATTATCTGGGCGTGGTGGTGGGCGCCTGTAGTCCCAACTACTTGGGAGGCTGAGGCAGATGGATGGCTCGAGCCCAGGAGTTTGAGGTTGCTGTAGGCTAGGCTGATGCCACGGCACTCTAGTCCAGATGACAGAGCAAGACTCTCTCTCTCAAAAAAAAAAAAAAAAAAAAAAAAAAAAAAAAAAATAAAAAAATATATATATATATATATATATATATATATAGCGCCATCTGTTTCTCAGTAATTCAAGTTCCTATTATAACTTTAAAACCAACTTTATGTGCCAAACCCTGTAACCCAAAGGCTCATCTTCTAAATTGTTTTTGCTTGATCTTTTTGAACTCTCTGTTCCTGACTGAGTGTGTTGGTAGCACTAGTATCATACCTATTCATGTAGGCTGACCTAGACTTCTAGGATCTGACTGAGGAGATATCTGCTAAGTAAGCCCAAACTACTAATACAATTTGACCTTAATGAGCAATTTAAAATGCAGCAGCCTACTCTGCCAATTAGTCAGGGGGACAGAAAGGCAGTGCAGCTTATGTTTATGGAATTTTGTTGTTTAGCCAGGAAGAAAAAAATACTATCATTAAGGGAAGTAGGACTTCTTACTCCTTTGACCATATTGATTTTAATACTGTTCTCTTGGCCTTCAAAGCTGCAACAATTGCCTCTGGCTTTGTTTGACTGTTGTCATAGAATTTACCCCCATGTTACTCTCCTGCCACTTTGTATCTGTCATTGCTCTGATATTTTCAAATGAAAAGAAATTTGAAGGGCATCTATACTCTGATACATACTTTCTCCCAAAAACATAAGACGTAATAGTCGTGATTGTACCCAGCATCATGACTTCTCTCCAAAGCTTAGTGACACACTTGGAGTGGAATTGACTGCCATAGAGTCAAGGAGAACCAGATGCCTAAGAAAAACCAGATAAGAATGTTGAGGCAGAATAGCAAGAGGCAAATCCCACCAAGCTAAAGTCATATGAAAGTTTTTTCTTCCAATAATAGTCTCAGATTAGGAGTATTTAATGTTTGTTTTGAGAAGACATTCAAGAAAATTAAATGTATGCCTTTGAAATAAGGAATAAGTAAGAACACCATGTAACTTTTATTCTATCACATACTCTTTATGTATCTTTCTTCCCATTAGATCGTAAACTCTTTGACAACAGTTTAGCGTTTTATCTTTGTATTTTCATATTCTGTCTGCACAGATACTTGCATATAATCAGTTCTTAATGAATATATGCCACAATTAAAATTTAGAACATTTAATTTCAGTGAATTCTTGACCTAAATTCTGTACTATTTTTATTTGTAAAGAGCATAACCCCTTCTATTGAAAAAAAGGAAATCCCCTCTCCAGTTCCCCAATTGCTCAATCTTCACAATTGAGAATTTTCTCTATAGTATTTGATTTGGAGTAACCAAATTCATTAAGATATATTGGATTTTCCATGCATTTATAAATCTACCACCCTCTTTTCTATTTTGAAAACAAAAGATAGAATGGATTAGTTTACTGGGTCATAATGTGTGAATTCTGTATGTAGACCAGATGTTCATATCTAAATTATACCTTATTACCTTGGTCAAGGAAGAATTAGAAAAGTGATTTAAAAACTAGAAAAAAATGGTATAAAGAGAGCATAGTTGTTTGAAATGATTAGAGATCTAATCATTTCTAGTCTACTGGATAGAAATAAGATATTTCAAATTTTACCCATAAAGTTACAATGTGCTTCTCTGAAAAGTGTGCAGAAGAGGTTGTTTTTAAGTAACTCAACAACTAGCATTTATTCCATGGATGTTTAATGTCTCTGGCGTCCACTTATATTTTACATTCATTTGTGTAGAAATAAGTAAATTCTTAGATTTAATAAGCCCTTGTCTCAGTTTTCTTTATTGATTTAATTGAGAACAGGGCCCTCTTTTTATCATAAATAAGTTATAGTTGCAAATTGACAAGAGGACAAATTGTTCAAAGTCTTAAATGTTGTATAATTTTTTTCCCTCCCCCATTGTCAGGGAGATTTATTTATTTATTTATTTATTTATTCATTTATTTATTTATTTTAGAGATAGAGTCTTGCTCTGTTGCCCAAGCTAGAGTGCAGTGGAGCGATCATAGCTCACTTCAACCTGTAACTCCTGGGTTCAAGCCATCCTCCCACCTCGGCCTCCCAAAGTGCTGGGATTACAGGCGTGAGCCTCGGTGCCCAGCCAGAGATATTTAATTCTCTATACATCCCCAATGCCTAAGAGGCTGTGGTACACAGTAGGTACTCAGATGTGTGTTACACAAATGAGAGAGTACATCCAAAGATATGAGCTTGAGGTATATACACCCTTTGCCTTTTTCCACAAGGAACAAGAATAGCAGAGGCCTTTGCTACCCTCCTTCTGAAACTGCCCAGTAGCCTGGCATTAAATGGGTCCCTGGCTGGCGTGACCTTAAATGTTGCATAATTTATGTATCCGAAGTTTATACTGTAGAGTTATGTGCCCTTGTATACATTTGTTTGTATACACGTATAAATTACTACCTTGCAGATACTGTTTGCCTATATTCAAAATGGCTGTGACTCAAAAGACCAATGGCTTGAAGTTCTTCCCAGAACAATAGCCATTGGTTTGTGACTCTAGCTGATGCTCATAGAGCCTACTTAAATGTATAGATTCGTTTGTACTTTTAAAAGTACTATTGGGTCATTAAATATCAAATATCCGATTTCAAATCAAGAGTGTAGTTTATTATATTTCAAACAAGAAGAAGTACAGTTAATCAAAGTGTGCCCTAAACTATCAACACAATTTGCCATCTTAACAGTAGCTGGTTTATACTGAAAGCAAAGGAGCCTGGAGAGCGAGTAGCGATGAAATCGCCAAAGGCGTTTTCCACAGCTTGTTGAGAATTGAATATTTTTCCTTGCAACAAGTGGTGGTCCAAAGCCTGGAAGGAGTGGTAGTCAGTTGGTACAAGGTCTGGTGACTTTGGTGGATGACAGAGAGTTTCCAAGTCCAGTCTCTGTATTTTGAGCAGCGTTGAGTGTTGTCTTGCAAGAGGACTGGCCTGTCTCTATTGACCAATCTCAGCTGCTTAATCACAAGCATCCTCATCATTTCATCCAGTCAGTTGCAGTAGACATCCTTGGTCTCAGGTCACCCACGTAGCTCATTTTTAAGATTAAAATCTCCAGAATGGAACTTCTCAAACCATCGACTTATGGCACATTCATTAGCCACATCCTTGCCAAACATTTCTTTGATATTTCGAGCTGTCTGCACTACATTTTTCCACAACAGAACTCATATTCGAAAATAACACAAATTTTTGACTTATCCATGGTTTCACAAAAATTGCTCTAAAAAAATGTGAAAGATAATGGCAAGCCAAAACGTGCGTTTGAAAGACTGAGGATGCACCTTCACAATAAAAATAAAACAAGAAGTGTCAAAGTGAAATGTCAGAGATATCAACTGTTAAACTTAATATTAATACTTAAGGAAACTGGACATTTCATACTTCATAACCTAATAAAAAATGTTACCCTATCTTTGCTTTTTCCACTGTTAATTGATCTGTCTGCTGCTAGTATTTACCTGTGATCCACAGGCAAGATTCATTACCTAAGATTTGCTTTCTCCAGGTCCTTGTGACATATCTTATATCCTTGTTGATTACAGTCCCCTTTTCCTGTGGAATCTACTTCATTACATGACCATAAGTATCAATCCTGTTCTTATATACAAACCAAGAAGATAGCCATAATCCATACAATATTATTTGAAGAACATAAAAGATCTCATGGACTACAATCTCTTCCTGACCCAATTAACTGTAATTAAAGCCCCCTGTTAAAATGCAAATGCTTCCTCAAAGGGGCAAAACATAGAACTCATCAAAACATCAACTCAGCTTCAATTATTTTATCAGACTAGTCATAAAACAGAATATGACTATAGAGTGGGATATACAGGACGGGTAAATTTTGATGGAAGGGACCAAAGAAGAAAAAGGGCCAGGCGCAGTGGCTCATGCCTGTAATCCCAGCACTTCGGGAGGCTGAAGCAGGAAGATTGCTTGAGCCCAGGATTTCGAGGCTGCAGCGAGCTATGTTTGTGCCACTGTACTCCAGCCTGGGCAACAGAGAAAGACCCTGTCCAAAAACAGAAAAAAATTAAAAAGAAAAGAAAGAAAAAGATCCAGATCAGTCTGCCTGATTCCCATGGTATTTAGCAGTGTCAGGATCTGAGTACCCAGAAGACAGCTGTAGGGCACTGGGAACCTGGGAACGAAAGGTCTGGAAAAGTACCTGTTTCACTATTGGAGCCAACCTTCTCTGCTCTAATCGACCTCAGATGTCCTGCTAGTGTTGGGGTAAGAGTGGGTTCAGTGCTGGTAGCCTGCCTGCATTCTAGCACCTTATTGTTGCTGTTTAATTCTGGGTATGACTCACAGGCACTGTTGATTAAAAACAAACAAACAACTGCACACGTTTAAACAGCAAGATATTGCATCTTCAGAGGGTGATGTGTAAATGAAGATGAAACCACTGATCTGTAATCCTTGATAACTGTTCTTATCTTATGCATAAATTGCATAGATGATAAAGGAACAAAACAATTCACTGAATAACACTTTTGGGGAAAAGAAAATCATCCATAACAGGATGGACTACGTACAAATGCATCATAGTGCAGTATTCAAAACTGGAATCCCTTTCTGTCCAGATTTGCATCCAATAAAGTTCTATGTGTAAAATTCCCTGCATAAGAATCTGGCCCTCTATTAGCAAATGCTTAGTTTCTACATAGGGTTTAAATGGGACCCAAAGGCATCTCCAAATTGTGTCCCCATAAATGTCTAACAGTTAGAAAAGGAAAATGTAATTTGATCATCTGGGCAAGTAACTATTATGCCCTCTTTTTAGGCCTCCCTGGTCTGCTTTTTACATTGCCCAGACTCTGTGTGGTGATTGAACATTGTCCAAGCTGTGCTGCTGTTCAAAACCAGACTCACGTCGAGCTGGTGCCATTGGAATGAGAAAGTGCTGGGGAACACAGCTTTCTTATTCCTATGACTATGCACCAAACGCTGGAAGGCCTGAGACGTGAGGCAGCCGAACAGTCTGTCAATTGTGGTGTTTTCTTCGACTCTGAAGTAAATCTTGAAATAAATCTTTACTTCATGACATTTGTTATATCAAAACTAGATGTTTGCCAGATGCAGAATAGCAAAAAACAACCCCTTCCCCTGTGGCTAGTCCCAGAAATAGCCAATTAGAAATAATGCTTTGTGATGACTGTCTCATGCTAAACCGGATTAATTCAAGAAGTACTCAGAGGTTTATTTGTTTGTCTTTCCCAATCCTATAAATGAGCCTTGTGAAAGGCCAAGTCTAAGCATTTTGAGCTCTTCCCCTGACTTTCTCTATGGGTGTCCCTCTTTAAAAACAGCTTTATTGAGATATATCTCCCAATACCATACAATTCACCCATTTAAAGTGTATTATTCAGTGCTTTTTAGTATATTCACAGAATTGTGTCACTATCACTGCAGTCTAATTTTAGAACAGCTTTATCACCCTGAAAGGAATCCATTAGCAATCACTCCACATTTTCTCCCAATCTTCTAAGCCCTAGGCAGCCACTAGTCTACTTTCTGTCTCTATAGCAGGTAATTTCTGCATGTTACTCTAACTTAATTCTCATAATCATCTGATGAAGTAGGTATTAGTCTCTCCAATTTACAGATAAAGAAACTAAGGCTCCGATAGCCTATGATACTTTCCCAAGGTCACATAATTGGTAGAGCTGGGATTTTAATCCAGGTCTGTCCACTCAAAGCTGCCATGTGTTTTCCAATATACTAAAGTGAAGTAGGGTATAGGAGCTTAACTCTTAGGTTGAACCGTAAGAAATTGCCAACATTAAGTTATTTTTCACCTACAAAATTGGCAAATTTCATACGGTTTTACCTAAACAGATACTGAACATCTTCTGTAAGAATGGACCTTAAAAGAATGATTATTGTCCCGGTCCTCAAAAACCTTTTAGTTTGCTTAAGAACCTGGGATTTACAGATGATCGTGTAGCTCATGCGGACTGCTGGCCCTCTTCTTTCCCATCCTCCTAAAGATGCCTTAAACATCCTCACATCCATGAGGCCATCCACCTGGTTTCTAGTTAATCTCCTAAAACAATCGTAGATTTTTTTTTAAATGTTGAATCACATCCAAAAGAAACAGAAAAATGTAGAGTGTTTTACAAACATAAGGGACACTATTGGTCCAACTTGAGTATGACATGAGCCCAGAGTCCATCTCAGAGCTTCACCTTGTTCCTTATCAGTATCTCTCACGGTGAGGATCTGGCTTGGGATAGAGCTCAGGAATAGGGCAAGGTTCAGGGAAGAGGTAAGATGTGTATTTTTCACATTATTTAGTAATGGCTACCACATCCAAATGTCACGTAGACTTCAAGATATATGAACTACTTTATAGGCATGGGATAGAACCTAGAATCCTCACCTCATTAGCATAGAGCTCTGACCTTCTATTTCATTTTAGCAAGGAACCACACACCACTAACCATAAGCAATATATGAGGGAGGGGATACCTAATGGGAAAAAAAAAAAATCCTACTGGGAATAGCATGTCTTATATCTGGAACAGCTGTTGACCTTACTCTCACTGACTTTAAACACACAAAAAATGATAATGGTATGGGTTGGTGGAGGCACAGGGGGTTTTTTGCTCTCTCTCTCTCTCTCTCTCTGTCTTTCTCTCTCTTTTCTGTTGAGTGGAATTATAAATCTTACTTCCTTTAGAGGACTACTTATGGTGCTTTATTTATATTTAGCTATTTACCATTTTTAAGAATACCTGATAGATCATCCTTTGTGAAAGAGCCAGAACATTGAAGATGGATAACTGCCAACAAATTATATTCTTGTCTAATTTCTATCAAATGATTCTGTGTGGTATTATAAAATACTGTAAACAAGAAACCCGGCAAACTATTTTATTTCTCTATATTAATTTTGGCAGCAGACGATTACTCTAGCTGCAAGTAGGTGTTATGTTCGTTATCTTGTCAATAATGCCGGATGATAGGAAGTAAAAGGAAGACATTTAAATTCAAGCAAAGTTCTAAATTACCTCATAGGTCTTGGTTCTCTTTCATCTTCCTCTTAAATCCCTATCATTGTAAGGAAAGTAAATAACAGGTTGTGTTATGATGGATTAGCATTGGCAGATGCACAGCTGGGCATAACTAAGACAGTTGTTGGAAGCCAAAGTTCTTGTGGATCCCCCACATCTGTTGCCCAAGTTGCCTGGGTCTATTGACACTAATGATAATCCTCCTTCTTAACAGGTTTAGCATGCAAGTTGTCTCTGGAGACTTCCTCAAAAGAGGTGCTGCTTTTCTGTTGATTTAGAGATCTACCTGTCTAAATTATGACTGAATCCAAGCTATACAAACTCTTCTCATGTATGTATTTTGAATAAGACTTGATATCATTAAAAGGACTATCAAACGCCTCTTTTTTTTATGATTTGGCTAGAAATCTAAAGGAAGGTATCACTAGCAAACTATTGGCATAATTATTCCTAATTCCTGTCACTGTGCCCAGTTTCTGAAGAAAGTCCTCTCTCAGGTTCTTTTAAGGTTCATAATACACATTTTTAATTTCCCTTTTAACTCTGCCAATTAAAACTGTACTCATCTCGGGGTCTTCTGAGAAAGTAATGACACTTCTATCCTTTAGGCTTCCAGAAGTATGGGGAATTGCAGTCACTGAAGTAATCTCTTACTTTATTCCATATTCTCTACCTCTCATTCAGACTCATAGATAAATATTAAACTCTTCCTGCAAAAGCTATAAATCTTCTGGTAACTCTTATGGCAACATTATATAGAGGGATTCTTTCCTTCTGGGGGTTGAACTAGCAGATAATAATTTATCCAGTACTATTATCATCTTAAAAATTTTTGTCATACAAAGTCCCATTAGGTTAAAAAATGTCTCATCATTATATTATACAGAAGTCTTGACTTCTTGCTGAGCCGGCTCTTCATCCAGTTATAAACTGTATCTAGAGAGTGACATTTCAGGATCAACATTATGTGCATAGAATGAACCTGCTCCTCTAGCACAAAAACCATTATTTCCTTGAGAATCACTGATACACTAATTATTTTTGACCGGGAAATTGGATCAGGGCTGTATATAACACAGCAACCAGATAACTTCTATGGTCAAATAATGGAAGGGATCTCTTTCCAAACCAGTTCCTAATATGATAGTTCTAGCCCTCTCAGAATCTCCATTTTGTTGCTATAAGTAACAGAGTTATAAATGAGATCGAAGTTGATGCACTGTGTGAATAAGGCTAGCTACCACTTAAGAAGTGAGATTGTGGTCAGCTAACTATTTTTTTTTCACCTGAAGTTGTTTTTATTTCCTCTTTGTTAAAGCACTTCAAAAGAAAACTTTTGAATGTGTGCTGAACATCCCACAATAGGGCTAAATGTTTAGGTACCAAAATCATTCAAATGTTATAGTGTGGAAAGTAAATTTTATATCTACAGTAAAGTTTATAGCTACTAGAAAGGAAGTACTGTGCTTACTCATTGCCCCCAAGAGAATGCTTTCTTCGAGAATGAATGGCTTCTTTTGATTTTGAAGGAATGGGAACCATACAAATGGCAAAGGAGACTGAGCTCTGAGACTGAGCTCAGGGGAGGATAGGCTAAATGTAAGAAGGACTTTGCCAATCAAAGAAATGTTGGTAGTCATTGAAGAGGCATGTTACATTAGTCATGTTGAGTTTTGATATTTTGTACAAATTGGAAAAAGAGCTTACACTCATGTACTCGCATGAGCATAGTGAAAGATGGTGAAGAAAACACTTCAGTGTTGGTTAACATTGGTTACCTTAGTGGAGAGAAACAGATAATAGGGGTGGAGAGAGATATTTAAGGTTTTTTTTTTTTTTTTTTTGAGACAGAGTCTCACTCTGCTGCCCTGGCTAGAGTGAGTGCCGTGGCGTTAGCCTAGCTCACAGCAACCCCAAACTCCTGGGCTCAAGCCATCCTCCTGCCTCAGCCTCCCGAGTAGCTGGGACTACAGGCATGCGCCACCATGCCCGGCTAATTTTTTCTTATTTTTAGTTGTCCAATTAATTTCTTTCTATTTTTAGTAGAGACGGGGTCTCGCTCTTGCTCAGGCTGGTCTCGAACTCCTGAGCTCAAACAATCCACCAGCCTCGGCCTCCCAAAGTGCTAGGATTACAGGTGTGAGCCACCGCACCTGGCCTTTTTTTTTTTTTTTTAATGCATCTTTGTGTTGCTTCACTTGTTATAACACACATTTATTACCATTATAACTTAAAAAATCAAAATGTGTTTTTAATGAACTTATTTTTACTAAGAGAAATGGATTTAATCTTTGTCCCTGACACTGCAATAGATGGTAAACTTTTCATAAAGCTATATTTAGATTAACGAGCATGAAATGTTATAGGTAGTGTTCACAACCACAGAATTGTAGGTGTGGTTTAAGATTGTTTCTATGCTTCATACCTCAGTATCATTGAGAAACTCCAAACCACAAAAGTAATTGCCCACATCTCCTGAACAGGTGAAAATGGCTGTGAATATTACAAGATCATATCAATATACCATTAATATTAAATGGAGCATTTTTCCCTCTGGTTTATCTTATTTTACCCAAGAAAGAGGAATTTTCATATAACAAGAAAATTAGGTAAGAAAAGAAGCATCTTGTGCAGAACTGAAGATTCTTCCCTTCCAGACAAAATCAGGAACAGAATTTCCCCCTCTGACAAATTCAACTCCTTTATCCCACCCAACATATAAAATTTGAAGTTAAAGGTGACTTTGAGGATCTACCCTAATGCATGTCCCACCTGTATACAGAAAAGGCAACCGAGCAACTTTTACCCCTAGATATTAAGCAACAACCCTAAAGTCACACAGTTAATAAGTAGAATCCCAGTCTACTACTTTCATTTTCCATGGTGACCTCCAAATCCTGCTCTTGGAAATTTTGCAGCCACCTGGTGGTAGAGGAATATGAAATAAAAGTGTCCCTCAGGGTTCCTGCCACAACATTGTAAAATGAATTGGACAAATGTGACTTATAGATTTTTTTTTTAATGGAAATTCTCCACATTGTGGAGAAACAAAACATCCAAAGCTGTAAAGAAATGTAGATGTCCATGAAACATTGCAGAAGTAAACATGAGTTTCCTCATAGGACATTAACGTGTGCTAAGTTATGCAGCTATGATGATCATTGAAATGTATAAATACTTTCTAAAAGTGAAGAGAAACTCAAAATTGCAAAAATCTAGTGACATAATGGGAGTGGGCTCTGTTGGAACTGTTTTGATTTTTTTTTTCTTTTTTTTCCCTACCCTCCCTGTTGTTTAGACTGTTTTGAAATTATCAAAGCAACAAATAATCATCAGCCAAATATTTGATTTCCACTTTTATGTGTGACCTCATGTCAAATTTTCATGATTGTATGGTTTGAACGTTTTGAGAAATACTACGACATGTCAAACAATGTAAACAGAGGATATTAAAAAGGAAAAATAGTCTAAATTTGAAGAATAAATGAGACATTAAAATTCTAATATAGCTTGCTTACGACAAAGGTTTAATGAAGAGAGGTCGGGCACTGTGGCTCATGCCTGTAATCCTAGCACTCTGAGAGGCTGAGGCGGGAGGATCCCTTGAGCTCAGGAGTTCGAGACCAGCCTAAGCCAGAGAGAGACCCTGTTTGTACTAAAAATAGAAAAAATTAGCTGGGCACGGTGGCGCGTGCCTGTAGTCCCAGCTACTCGGGAGGCTGAGGCAGGAGGATCGCTTGAGCCCAGGAGTTTGAGGTTGCTGTGAGCTAGGCTGACACTACGGCACTCTAGCCCAGGTGACAGAGGGAGACTCTGTCTCAAAAAAAAAAAAAAAGGAAGAGAAAGTGGTACTCTTAATTCATTTTCATGATAAAGTTTACCAGAGGAAAACAAAACAAAGCATACAGATATGAATCCTTTTCCACGACAATTTTTATATTCTGCATGATAAACAGCACCCCAAGTGTTAACTTCATCTTAGAGAGAATCAATGTAAGAACACAATTCATTCCAATTCATTCAGCCTACAGAATCTTATGCGGACAGTCATAATAAACGTTTCGTGTTACTTTTAAAGCCATGTGGGCTTCTGTGTGATATTTGCCTTATCTCTTTTATTTCCTTTGTAAATGGTTACCAAATCACCTCCCTCTGACATGTTTTGAGCACCCAGTCATTTCTCATCATGATCCATATCTTGCTTTTACCTGGAAATATATAATAACCAAAAATATATGCCATTTATTAAATCCCAATTATAAGCCAATTATTAGACTCTTTACATGGTACATCATTTACTTCTCACAATAAACCTGAGACACAGCTATTATTTTCCCCATTTAGTAGATGAAGAAACTGAAGCAGAGAGAAGGTAATTCATTCATTTACTGAAAGGCTGTGCCAGGATTTGATCCTCAATCTGCCAAAGGCTGAAGCCAAAATCTATGCTCTTTCTACAATATTATACTTTCTCCTTAAGAAAATCATGGCATCTTGGATTTGCAGTGTGATTTTCTCCAGAAAATCAAAGATTCTTTCTGATTTGGAACTTATGGTAAGAAATCCTTCATGTATGAGGCCTGGCGCGGTGGCTCATGGCTGTAATCCTAGTACTCTGGGAGGCTGAGGCGGGAGGATTGCTTGAGCTCAGGAGTTCGAGAGCAACCTGTGCAAGAGTGAGACACCGTTTCTACTAAAAGTAGAAAAAATTAGCTGGGCGTGGTGGCATGCACCTGTAGTGCCAGCTACTTGGGAGGCTCAGGCAGGAGGATCGTTTGAGCCCAGGAGTTGGAGGTTGCAGTGAGCTAGGTTGATGACACTGTACTCTACCCCTCAAAAAAAAAAAAAAATCCTTCATGTATCCTGCCTACTGAAGATCCCTGTATGACAGACAGGCCTATATCCAGCTCCTTCCACAATTCTCAAGACCATCACCAAATACCTTGCCTCTATCTCCTCTGGCCAGCAGCTCTTTTCTCTGAATCCCCAAATATTTTTGGTTTCTCCTAATTATTCCATTCTTCTTTGTAGAAGACCTTGATTCAACTCTGTGGGGCAATTCTTCTGCCTGTTCAAAATCTCCAGTAGTGTAAAACTTTTTTTCACAATCTCTTCTCTATCAAGATCTTTAGTTTTCTGATTCAATGACATTGGCTTTGATTATCTTCATCTTCTTCACTGTTTTGGCTTTACCCTCTCTGGGAAGAAACTTGTACCCACTATGCAGCTTCAAGAGAGCAATTTCTTTTCCTTTTGTCTTCTCCTCTCCATTGTCTTTTTTTTTTTTTTTTTTTTTTTTTGAGACAGAGTCTCACT
>NW_012148730.1:4084577-4094185 GCF_000956105.1 Propithecus coquereli
GTCTCGCTCTTGCTCAGGCTGGCTCTCCATTGTCTTAATACCAGTTTTGTTTCCCCTCTTCCTTCTCACAGCGCTGTAATCGTTGCATTCCATCATACAGTATCTCATTTATTCTATCTGGAGTCTATTTCTGCTTTTGAGCTATCTGGAATATCAAAAGGTATTCTTTAAGCTTACTTTCTCCTTTTTCATGGTGAATAAAGTACATTTAATATACAAACAGATGATGATTGCCTCTGTCAAGAAAGGCAAATACAACAAACTTCCTGCAGGTCAATAAAACAAGTCCCTTGAGGTTCCAACCTTATTTGAATATAGTCAGGTTCACAAGTAGAACCACAGTCCTTTGTAATTTCCCTTTGTAACTGTCTCAGTGAACTTCCAGTTGTGCTGGGCTCTGCTCCCTCTGGGCTTTGAGAGTTCACTTTGTTCATATGTCTGACTATAGGACACCAAAGATCACCAGTTGGCAGTTATTAGCATAATGTCAACAAATTTCCACTGACCATCAGCTCTTGAAGGAGCTGGCTGATTATATTCCACTCAGAGAAACAGAGTAAAAACCTGGGAGAATTTTAGGTAATAAATTTCTTAACTCTGCCTTTTAGCCTTTGTTGTAAGGTTAAGATCTACCTGGTCACCCCAGACAATGACTGTCACTTAAGGAAATTGAATATAATAGAAAACAGTCAGAAGTGAGCTCTGAGGTCATGTTTCTTAAAAGCGCTAATAGAATAATGCAGCCTTATGTAGGAAAAAAAAAAAATGGGGTACATCTTAAAATAAAAATAGTCAGGACCAACTTTTCCTCCTTTTTGGGTGTGAGCAACACAAGCATTTGATGAAAGGCAGAATGTATAGGGTGTTTCTTTACAACCAATATTTAGAAAAATATAGTATTATGATTTTGAAATGGGCAGTACAATTCTAAGTGTTTAAAATTGTTTTATTAATATCTTAACATTGGGGGCTTTTTGTTCATCTGTGAAAGCAAACCTTCTGAGGGCTGAATCTGAAATACTAGTGATATCCTGAGAATTAGAAAAGGAGTGAGTATAACTGCATATGTAGACTGATTGTCCCACTGCGACATAAGATGCTTTGGGAAGGTGGGAAAAACACAGGAAAGGTATTAAGTAAGTCAGAGTGCCTTAGCATCAACCCTAGCTCTCCAGCTCTTAGTTAAGAGCAGCCACTGAGCGGCAATAGGGTCACTTTAGTGCTTTTGATTTGTTTTTAAAATAGCATAGCCAGAGCCATGGATTGCTACCCTTTTCAGAAACACTACAAGATTATGGACAGTGAGTTTGAATCACCTACCAACAGATGCTAAATACTTTCCTGGAACCTTGAGAACAAAGCTATTCTGTGTAATTTCACTTTTTCTCCTCTGTTATTTATAGCCTTGTTTCAGGTATGAAAGAGAACTTATCATGGTTGTCTTCAAAACATTATTCACCCTGGCCTGGAGTCCTCTTTAGAAGATGCTGATTATTTGAGATTGATAAGATGTTTTGATACTGTTGATCACAAGGGGCCTATTGGCATGAATGTTAGCTCTGTGGCTGCTATAAAGCCCAAAGGACCCTGGGAAGCAGGATAGGCAGGTTTAACCCCTCTAGATCCTTAGCTAGAAAATCTACTGGACATTATCTGATCCCATGCCATGTTTGTCACCAGCATGTCTAGCCTTCTATCTGCTAGTATTTCATGTCTTAAACATGAATTTTATTTATTTTATTTTATTTTATTTTTTCGAGACACAGTCTCACTCTGTTGTCCAGGCTAGAGTGCCGTGGCATCAGCCTAGCTCACAGCAACCTCAAACTCCTGGGCTCAAGCCATCCTCCTGCCTCAGCCTCCCAGAATGCTGGGATTATAGGCATGAGCCACTGTGCCCGATCAAACGTGAGTTTTAAACAAAGAATTTTGCCTCAACTGTGACCAACACCATAAAAAATAATTACAAAGGAGCTGTCAAAAATCCATAAAGATTAGTCCCGATTTTATTTTGAAAAATTTAGAAGATAGACTGGAATTGAACTGCTTCAATGGTAAAAGAGTGAATATTTAAAATATAACCATGATATTCATGGCAAGACTAATTGCAGCTGGGCTTTGAGGTAACTGCGGGCCACAAAGGTCTCCTTGATTGTTTCCTACCTATCCATAGGCCTGTCTCCTTTGATAAAGAGTGAAGGACTTCACAGTGGGGATTCTTGGTGATTTTTCATTTAGTCTGAAAAACTAACTCATTCTATCTGGACCTTACACAGATTGATAAAAATTGCAGTTGGTGTAGAATGAAGCAGCATGACTTCTGGAAACCCATACTGCTAATATTCTATCATGCAGGTTCTTAAGTTCTATGTGACTTAATTAGGTAATATTTATTTGATTCAATACTGTCACTGGCAGACTTGAAAAGGGTCTCATGAGCTTTAAAGGAGCTCACACTAGGGGTGACAAGAAAAGAAATGGCTCAAAGAGTCTTGATAAGGCAAATTAGAGTGGGAAGCCCTGGGGGAAAAAATGAGCATGTGCTTGAAAGGAAATGTGTTTTTCCAGATCTGATTATTTAGGAACGTCACTAGACTGTATGTGCTCAAAGAAGAATTCATGAAGGCAAAGTGTCCAACTTAGAAACAGATCTCTATTGAGGAAAAGGGTCTAATTTCTGTTTATCTGTTTGTCCCTTTGTCATTGCTCATCCAAGTGTGTGTTGCCTTGATTGTTGATGATGGTATCACAGGTATATGCATATATGTATGTCCAAACTCATCAAATTGTACACATTAAATATATGCAGTTATTTGTGTATCAATTATGCCTCGATAAAGTTGGAAAAAAAATTCTGCTAGCCTAGCCCCAGTAAATTGAACCAGGAATTAGTGGGTTACCTAAAGACAATCATGATAGAGGCTGTCCACATTGAAGTTTGGCAAATGAACTCAATCAAATCCTCTATTTTGGAAAACACAAATCCTAGGTAAAAAAGAGAAGGCAAATCATGTGAGCTGAGGACATTATCCTGAATGACACTAAGCTATATTCTGATTTTTTATGTTACATGCAATAATAACTACAGTAACGACAACTACTTCTACGACTATGAAGTAGCTACCATGTCTTGAGAATCTACCTTGGGTCAGGCACTGCAATAAGCATTTTACATGCATTCTTGTTTAATCTTCATTCATCCCTCTGAGGTGGGTACTATTTTTATCCACAATGCAGAGATAAAGAAACTAGGATGCTAAGGGCTTCAGCAACTTGCCCAAGGTCACACAGCTTGTAAGTGGCAGAGCCAGAACTCAAACCAAGGCAGATATCCATGCCTTGGAAACGCCAGTAAACAGAGCAACTATGCAACCCGTGAGTGACCTCACTATCTCATTTGCTCATGTACCCTTGCAGCAAACCTCCATTCCTGAAGGTAATGTGGGTGTGTCTCTTTCTTGCAACTTTGAAGATCCTAATGCCACCACTTATATTTTATATTCTTGTTCTTAGTTGTGGTCTATTTTAAAACAAGATAAAAGCCTCTCCAGTGTGAATCAGGAAGAGCTATGAAGAATAAATATATATTGGATACTTAATTTAAGACATTCTACTAGACTATGTAGTGGATACTATACAAAGAAGCATTATATATAGTCTCCGGCTTCGTGAAGTTTACAATCCTGGTAAAGTGTACTATGTATGTTGTTTACATAAAGAGAAAACATACAATATAAGAAGTATTTGAGAATAATGCTAATAGCCAAAATTTAATAAATAATCTTATTAATATGTGCCAGACACTAAGTGAGGTACTTTATGTTTTTCATCATATTTAATCCTTATACCAACACTACAAGGTAAGTGCTTTTTATCTTATATTTACAGATGAGGAAACTGAGGCTCAGCAACAGTAAATAATTTGGTCAAACTGCCCAGTTACTGAGCAATAGAACCAGATTAAAAACTGGGCTCTTAACTAATACATGACAATTGTTCTCAGGGCAAATATCTAAATTAAGTGGCAGAGTCAGTAAATATCTGGGAGTACAGGAGAGAAAGATCACTTTTTCCCTAGGCTAAAAATGATAAAATGTATGAATTTTCACTGTTATGTAAAGTTTAGTAGTACTTTGGAGTAAGCAAACTTCGTATGTTAAAGTGAAAACTTGTAAAATGGAAACATTAGAATTGAACGTTTGCATTACAAAGGTTTATTTTCTTCGCAAAGAATCATCCCAGGTTTCCTTTAAGTAACATTCTTCCCTATTGTGCTCAGAATATGATTGGATTCCTCCCCACAAAGTAAAGGAAAGAAAGAAATTAATGTACACAATACTTCAGTAATATGATTACTTTATGCAACAGGATACAACTTTACCAAATTTTATATGCAAACTCTGAGGTATCTAACAAATCTCAAATAGATAAGAAGAAAAAAAAGTGACGATCATCTTGTCCGACTCCCTCATTTTCTAGATGAGAAAATGGAAGCCCAAGAGAAGGGATTCAGCCCAGAATTATACAGCTAGTTGATGGCACCCTTGTTAGTGGTTTGCAAGACCCACGTCCTTTGTTCCTTAGCTCAGTTTTCTTTAAACTATACGACCTCATCGTTCTTTAATAAGAAGCAAAAAACAACGTCAGTAAATGTAAGGAAAAATCCCCTTATTTCTCTTTCATTATAATGCATGTGTATGTCATCCTGAATACAAGAGGATTGGGAAGCTATGAAGTATCCCATATCAATTGGGACACTCCTATCACAATAAATCAAATTGCATTCATTTCTCTTATCCAAGTTCTCTCACCTTGTTAGGGTCCCCAGGATGAATTGCATTCATAGATCTGAAAGCTAAGAAGGTACTTGGTTGGCTCTATGACTATATTCCTTTATCAGTGGAGCCTCACATGCTTCCAATGTGATATCAAATGTACATAGTTGCTTTGCATAAGTGGTTCAGAAAAGCTTTCTCTACCAATTCACCAGTGCTGATAGATTTACTATATAACTTATTGGAGTAATACTTATAAAAGGTTAAAGGTGAAACTCTCTGTTTTCACTCCTGATTTGTTTGGAGAATAACATAAGCAGTAAATAAGTGAGGTCTGAAAATAAGCGATAAAGTCCCAAGAAGAATTTTCATGTGGATGATCATAGATGAAGTATAAGCACTGACTCTCTTGAATTGCGGTGGATCTAATAGCCTGTAGCCTATGTGATTGGAATTTCTACTGAGTCAATACCCGGTCCTCATTCTTAGGAGTGTTTGACTCATACCATTTATATTTTGGTCTGGTTCATTAAACATATAATTTATTGGTTATTAAAATGCCCTGCAGTATTTTTCCATTACAGAAAAATATAAAAAGTGATTTATGCAGCTTGTGTGTAAATTGATACATGTCATCAAGACAAGAGTTGTAATTTGTTTCCCAATAGTACTTCTTCACTATCAGAACTGGTTACAGCTTTCAAAGCCTAATCACAGCAAAAACTTGATTAAATCTGTCGGTTGTATTGGTTTGGATGCAAAAAGCTCCCTTCATAAAATCTATTACTCTAAAATGGTGTGTACTACTCTTTTAGCCTTTGGTCACAGTATGTACCTGTACAGGCTGACACATAAAAATGGGCAAATCAAGGAAAAGAAAGTTTCTTGGCCCACATGAGGTTACCTATTTCATGCTTTATTTCCTCAACAGTCATTTTTAGCAGAAGGGCAGACAAGACTAAAGACAAATGGTGAATCAAAGGAAGGACAAAATGAAATGAAAATGAAGGACAAACATGATAAGATATTTGCAAGAAATATCTCTTTGATGTTATGTCTATTGATCATAAGCAAAAATCCAAGCCCAGGGATTATGGTTCTGGATCATCAAAGCTTATCTTGACTTCTAAGTGGCTGCCTGAACTATTCCTCCCCAAACACCAGTGTTTGCTTTTTCTAAACAGAATATTTCTCACCATAAAATGGAGCATTCTCATTTCAGGAAAAGGTCAAGTATGGATAAAAACTCCTTGTAGTACTAATGACTTTTTCAATCATGTTTTTCTTTTGAATACATATAGCTTCTTTCCCTGCAGAATGTCCCCTATTTGCTTTTAGCTTCTCCTTTGCCTGCAATGCTAGAACTATGCATACCATGATTCTAAGACAAATAAGGGGCTTGTCATTTCAGTAAAGAAGCATTTGTTGGATTTTAAGTATCTTATTAAATTCACTATGTATTGGGTACTATTTTACTCCAAATAATATTTTATAGGGAAATCTTAACACCTCTTAGACTTCGTTAACATAAATGAATGCCTGCAATGTTCTTAAGAGCTGCAAATTCTGCTACTTCACCTTCTACAGCCATAAACTCATTCACCCTATCCATCCCAATAGGGCTGAATTAATGAAGCTTTCAAAAGTGCAACATTTGGTGAAAATTAGAGAAGTACCTGAAGGACTGGTTATTTGCAAATTCACTATTTGCTAGAATGAGGTTGTCATTTTGGCTGCTGACTAGCATGTGTGTAATATCGTGCTATATTGCCTCCAAAATGCACTGCATTCGAGTCTCTATCATCCACAGTAATGAGGGGGAGCAATAAAACAGATTACACAAAGCAGCAGGTGACTTCCTGATTTCCTCATTAACCTAGAGAGTAGAAAGAAAGGGATGTAGGACCTACCACAAGAGAGGAGCGCAACTTATTTTTTCCTTCTAAGAGTTGCCACAAGAAAAAAAAAAATCAAATACAAATAATTTGTCTCTGAAAACTGTCTACCATGCCCATTACCTGCTTTTCCCAGGAACTAGTAGTATCCCTGCTAATCTGTCGAGGATGCCCACAAAGCTATTTCTCTTATTCTCTCCAAAGAGCCTACTGCTCTGTACGTTTCCTTGCTTTTGTACCCATCCCACATCAAAACACGCCTGTTCTGGATTACATTTCATTTCATCACTGACTTAGGCTTTCCAAGGTGACATAGCACACATTCTGCCCTCCAGATGCCCATGGCAGACCACAGCTATCCTACTTTTTTTCTTGTTGAGCCTCGAGTCAGCCTCAGAGCCTTTCTCAACAATTCAGTCATCACCACCTCAATGAAACAAAAAATATGTGATAAACATTATATATTTGAGGAGAAGAATACTTTCACAGTTTGATAAAGGGTATCATAAGTGTTAGCAAGGAAGCACTATACACATTTCCAATAAAGTAAGAAGGAAAATACAAGAATTTTTTTACTATCGCTGCAGTTATGTAGCATTGGAAGGGTGATAATGAGGACTAAAGAATTCTGAAGTTTTTGAGTAGTTCAGGTAGAAGGTAACAATATTTACTGATTTTAGAATTTGTGAGGTTGAACTAAGCATGTTAAAATAGCAAGGTGGCCACTAACTTTTTAAATTAGTCATTCTAAAATATTATAATAAAGTAGAAACAAAAGAAATAGAAAAAATAGTACAAATAGAGAATGTATAAGATAATTTATATAAATCCAAATATCTCAGTAATCACTATAAATATAAATGCACTAACCTCTCCAGCTAAAAGACAAAGATGGTTCAGATGGACTTTTTAAAAAATCCAATTATATACTTTGTAATAGAGTATACACAAAGGTTAAAGTTAAAAGATGAAAACATTATACTATGCAACAGTAACCCAAATAAAGTGGTTGCTGATACCTTAGTACCACACAAAATAGACTTTAATAAAAATTTTTAAAAAACAAAATTTGTACTAGAGATAAACATGGTCATTACATAATAACAAAGGCTCAATTGGCCAGAAAGGTAAGACAATTGCAAACTTCTATTAATTTGGCGATATAGCTCTTAAAATATAAAACAATAACAGAATTACATAGAGAAGTTGAATAATATACCACCATCATGAAAGATTTCAACATAATTCTTTCAGTAATTGACAATTTGAGTAATTAAAAAAATAAATGGGATATAGAAAATTTGAACCATACAATTAACAAGTTTCATCTATTGGACGTAAATAGGATATCATACCCAACAAGTGTAAAATATATATATTTTTGCAAGGCACATCTAAGAAAACTGACCAGATGCTAGGCTGTATGGATGGCTTCAACAAATTTGAAACGATTGATATCATATAAACCACATTCTTTGACTATTATATAATTATATAAAAAAACACATACATTTTGATATATAACGAGAAAAACCTATTTATTAAAAACTAAAAAAAAAAAAAACAAAATTTCAAACAGCTCATACATAGGTCAAAGAAGACTTCCTAATGAAAATGAGAAAATACTTAGAACTGAATGATCATGAAAATATTATACATTCAAACACATTGTGTGCCCCTAAAGTGGTATTTGGAAGAAATATTATAGCCTTAAATTGGTATATTATGAAAGAATGAAGGTTGAAAATAATGTTTAAACCATTCATATCAAGAACTTAGAAAAGAATAGCTAAATAAATCAAAGGAAAATGAAATGAAAGAAAAAAATAAAGAGTACTATTTATGTCACTTTCCTAATGAAAATTCTTCAGTGGTTTCAATTTGCCCCCATGTTTAAATCCAAATTCATTATCTTGGGACATAAAACTCTTCATCAGTTGACCCTCCACCCTATCTTCACTCCTGCTTCAAATCCATGAACTCCTTGAAGACACAAAAGGAATTTGTCTTATCCATCTTTAAATCTCTAAGATCTAACAACAGTGTTAGGTTCAAGATAATGACTGTTACAATATAGAATAAATGTTCATTCAATTACATGTTTAATTTTTGAATGGAATTCACTTCACAACTATCGAATAGTTGATATTTGGAAATTTTTTGAGTGGATTTTGCTAGGGGGTACAAGTCGCTATTAAGTTAAGAAAAAATGACATTTCTATTTTGACACGTTTGTTATTTTGTGATCATAGGCATCGTCAGGTTTTGATTTACTCTGAAGTTTCTTAAACTGACAGGATAATACCATGCCTTAGGAAAATCATACCTAAGTTAATCGTGAAGAGATGGATCAAAGGGAAATCGATGGCGTGTAATTCAAGAGTCAAACAAGAAAGCAACATAGAAAACATCTGAAATAGCTTAATTTTATGTGATAATCATGGTAGTATCACTTTGTATTTAATAAGGACTTTCCTTTGAAAGATCTCAAAGTTCTTTGAATATATCACCTTGTTTTTACTGACAAATTCCTTGGGAGACAAAGAGAAATTATAACTTAGGTAAATAAAACTTGCTTTGGACCCTTCCCATTTTTTTTGTTTTTAAATGCCAAATATTTCTGTTTTTACCATACTTAGACTGCTAAGCACTACTGATGAAAATTACAAGACTAGACATGTTGCTAACCCTATATATTCATTGATCCTAAATGACCTTGATTGTATCTCCGTGGTGTCACTGATCTTGTTTTCTGTCTCCCTGCATTTTCTATAAACTCATAGTTAGACCTAGAGGCTTGATCTGATTTAGGTTCAATTTTTTTTTCTTTTTTTGAGACAGAGTCTGGCTCTGTTGCCCAGGCTAGAGTGCCGTGGCGTCAGCCTAGCTCACAGCAACCTCACACTCCTGGGCTCAAGCAATCCTCCTGCCTCAGCCT